>NC_045561.1:20279968-20349968 GCF_009819795.1 Aythya fuligula | reverse complement strand
ATCCAAATCATATTCTGAATAACTATGCGTCTTACATGTATAACTAGAAAGAGTCTCTCATTACTTCCTGTCATATCCAGTATCCATAAGCCCTATATTGTCCTTTAAGTGCTATCATGGAAACCATAAATTCAAAGGATACATAAAGTAAATATTGTTCTGATTGTTCTTTTGAACTGAAGTAGTCCCAAAGAATGCCATAAGCAAATGGCACTCCCAAGTTGAGTCCCAAGCAAATTTCTCCATGAAATATTGCTAACATATCTTATTTTGGTGGCCTGTCAACCCTATGAAATATATTTTATTGGCCTTTTAAGGGCAAGATTTGGTCCTAATTCTACTAATTTTGGAGTGAGAAGTAATAGTTTATTTCCCCAAAATCATGGGAAAATGTAAGGTTTAGTGCTGTCTAGAATGACAAGCAGACTGTTTGGGAATCAATTTTTTTTACAGGAAATAAGACTTGTTTTGTGAATGTCTATGGTAAAAATGAAGGTTAGAAAATCTCTGGCATCAATGTTGCTTAGAGAAAGAACTGGTGAAGAAAATTAAGAGCTACTTTTTAAGACCATACACATGTTGACATAATCTAATGGACAAGCAGACAAAAGTATGAAAGTAATTAAAAATTTTGGCTGTACTTAATTTTTTAATTTAATGTATAAACATGATAAATATTATAGTCTTTCACCCAAATAACTGTACTGAAACAAAGACAGCACATTCTTTCTGATTATGGATTATCTTGACTCAACAAGACAGTCAAGGAATATGAAGTTTCAGATAAATACAGTTGGTATAGATAGATCATTTACATTGCTTACATGATGATTAGAAAATAAAAACCACGGTTTTTGTAATTAACCAAGTAAGCTCCTAGAAATTGTTTACTATCCCATCTTCTTGATGATACTGTTATATTTGAAAAACTAATAGATTATCCATGTCTTCCCCAAAGTGTTTGATTTAAAGTTCAAGCTTTTTTTAAGTACTATATATTGCCATTAAGATAAAATATTGGGCAGTGCTATCTCCTGGACATCGTATTTTTAAAAATATGTTTCATGCCTCATTTACCAGAAATGTATTGAGATTTTCCTGAGCCAACATTCAAAGAATAACTTCACATTTTTCATAGCAAAATGTCGTGTTTTTGTCTTTTCTTGTTAATTCCTTTGCTCTCCAGAACTGCTATTTTGAGTTACTTTTATATATATATAGTATACCATCCAAAGCACAAGAAGAATATATTCATGTACTGCATATACAAAATGTATATGTAAGAATATGAGTTTCCATACATTACCTGGTGGCAGTTGGCTCTTGGGAAAGTCTTGATTTCTGAAAAATTACAAAGGAAAAGAAAAGCACAGTTATGATATGTGATGCCAGAGAAGTGGTTGCCTCAAACAAGGGGATGATTCCTGTTGGGGTGTTATACCTCAGCTCTGTGTAGTCAAGTCACTTGATAAAGCTTCCTGCTCTCCTCCCACTAGTGCATTAGGCACCTGTAGCCTCATACTAGATGCATCTCTTTACTATTGGACTGAAGTTTAGACTGAGTTATTACTGTGAAGTTTGAAAGAAAGCATGTGTGTGTGGAAACAATTTAAATAGAAACAAAAATCAATTCTACCAGAAATCATACAGTGTCAATGGCTTAGTATTTTGACTAATGTAAGTGGTTTTTTGAATTAAAGTCAGCCTGAAAGTCACACTCTTGGAAAGTCCTGCAGAGGCTGACATGATGGTTGCTACAAACTGTACATGGTCAAAAGATCATAATTGTAAAACTTCAGAACTTGTTATGTGCTGAATGCTTAGTACTCTCAGTGACCGTACCATTTGAGATATATTTCAGGAGGGTGGCAAAATTGTTGGTTATTGGTTTCAAGAATATTATTTACTACCAAAATATTGCCTGATGATAGAACTGCACAACTTCCCTTGCTGCCTTAGCAATCCCAATGTGTTTTTTAACAATTCTGCCAGATTTCTTGCCTTAAGTTTTCTGTTATCATTGGTGATACATCCCATTAAGATTTTCTCTTTCTAGATAAAGTGCCAGGTTTCTCTTCTACTCTATGCTCTAGAGCAGGAAATTAGAGGGAGGGACAGAAGAGAGCAGAGGTTCTTGAAGACGTATAGTGCAAAAGATTAAACCAAAGGAAAAAGAATAAGAACAATTCAGAGTGTAGTGTGTATCAGAATGCATATTTTGAGGTGTGTATGTTTATTCAGGATGTTTATTCAGACTTGAGCTCATATACCCTATAGCTAGTCCTACTGACTTTAGTAGGCCTGCATATATAATAAGCAAGGCATGGTTCCCTGTCTTCTTTCCATTCCTTCAGGACCACCAAAAACAAATAAACAAACAACACACAAACCAGCACCACCAACAACAGAACAGAAGGAAAGATAGCCTAATAATTTTAATCACATCAAGCTTATGTCCACATTTCCCAAGAATATATGGATCACTGAGTCCACATTTAGGAGAAGAGATGAGAATCAAAAATCTCTTCAGCATTAGATGAATTGTAAAGCAGCAAATCACACAGCATAAACTACTACTGACTGTGAACACAGAATAAACAGTGATGAGCACTGCAAACATAGAAAGAGTTAGGGTTAATTCAGGTTCATGGTGAGGTTTGGATCTGAACTAAAAATATGTCTCTTAAATGCAAATATAGAAAAATGATGGGCTTTTGCATGATTGACAGCCTTTTGAAATAGAAGTGTTGCTATAATTAAGCAATAATGTATGAGTGAGTGTACATTATGACAAATTGGAAGCTTGGTTGATTAGATTGAGCATATAAACTGTCAGTATAATTATCACATTTTAATCATTTTTCTCCATTTTTTATAACAGCATTGTCTTCAGCCTCATTTGGTGCTTATTAGATTGATATTCTAAGAGGAATTGTACAACATAAAACATGTCCTTTAACAGGATGAACTTTAGATAAGACTTTAGTTACATCTATAAACATTTATAGTGATTTCTGTTGTCTCAAATTTTTGCCACATCTTACATGTCAAATAACATCATTTTAGATCTTTATTTATTATGATAAAATATTATAAACTGAGCATAGTTTATCTCACTAAGTACTCAAGTACACTAAGTACTTAGTAGGTATTTTAAGCTGCCACAGACAAAACATCTCACATTGTTACAGCTGAATAATGAATTCATGATAAACATTCCAATGGCTTACAAGATGTTGAGTCAACCAGTGTAGGAACAAAATTTTTCAGTTTTTATGGAGCTATGCTGAAATGTGTGCCATTTTTTTAAACAAGAAATTGTTCTGTGCTAATGCCCAGGAAATCAACTTTTGAAGTTTAAAAGGTTTAATTTTATACCAGGTATATTTCTAAACTGTAACTCGCCTCCCCTGAAATTACAATATAACAAGGAAACCTGAGGTTCTTAACATGATTATCCTCTTACAGTTCTACCCTATCTCAAATTAGATCTGAGCGTTTCTTCACCACTGTTGGAATAAGAAAGTGGAAGGTGGATTGGATGTTAAAACACAGATCTGTGAAACAAATTTTTCTGTGTGCTTTCACCAGCTCTGCCACTGATTTGTTACTTGGCCCTGGGCAAGATGTTTACCTGCTCCTCAGATTAGTGACCCTTGGGAACCAGAAAAGATGATTATCAGTTCATTGGGAAACAGAAAGAAACAGAGATACCCATGTGTTCTGCAGGGATTATTGGAAAATTAATGTCCTCTAACTGTTGGCTTACAGATGTTAAAATTCATATTGTGTAGAAGACCTACTCAAGACTTTGCAGCTGCTGTAGAGAGTATAGACTTCATGTAGGCTTTCTAGCTTTATTAAGGATACCTATCAAAGTTGATAGTACATGTTTTTTCATTGAGGAATTATATAGAACTAATCACAGCAACAGAAGGGTCTTAGCTTTACTTAGATTACTAAAAGGTATTCAGTAGCAATGGTTTAAATGTTCTTTACTATCAACATTTGGAAAAGAATATTAGAAAAAAAAAAAACAACAAAAAACAGACAAAATAGGTATATTCCAGAAGTGGTTCCCTCCTTATCCTCTTCAGCATGTATTCAATAAATTGGAAGCAGGTACCTTCTCAAGGTACCTTGTAATATCAATCGTGAAATTTGAAATATCAAGTCTTCAGTAGCTTGTTATTTTTAAAAATGCAAAATTGCTGAAAAATCCTGTTTGAATACTTTGTGCAGTTTGTTCTGTATGTTTCCATTCCTATATGTTCAACGAATTTTCCTTAAATGGATTTGATCTCTTTCTCTATATATATTAAGCCTAATTTAAAGATTATTTGCCAACATTTATTTTGAACTCAGAAATGCAAGTATTCATGTAAGAAACCTACTTTTTATATAGGATTTTATCTATCCTTTGAAAATTTACCTTCCAACCTCAGGTTTTAACTTCGCAGTCCTCCAACAAAATACTTAGGCATTTCAACAGTCTATCCTAAGTTCAAGGTGAAGATGTTATTTTAAGTCTTGGATATTGCTGTCTGCGCAGAATAATCTTGTGCAATTCTTAATTCTTCTGCTACTACTTCTAATGACCCAATTACCAGTAAAATGCATAAAAGCAAGATTTTAGCATTGATTTTTGTCTTGATTTTCTCAATAGCTTTCACAAACCTGAACTTAACATGCTTTTTATCATAATTACAAGGGTTTGATGTTGGCTCTTACTAGGTTTATTTAGTGTTTCAAAGGACTCAGTGAAGCCCCTTCTATGAACTTACTAGGGAATATCAGTTAATGTAAGTGTGAGAGGTAAAGCCTCATTTTGGTATGAAAATTGTGCCAGAAATACGGAGAATTATGAGTAAATGGCCTAGTCTTGATTGAAAAAAAAAAAGCTTCACAATAGAGTACCACAAAGTTCAGTGTATTAATGTCATCGTTGTTCTGGAGATTTATTCCACTAAGGGGCTCTCTGATGTAGATGAATAGTGAGGTGGGAAAACACGCTGATTGAATCCGTTAGTTAGCCTAGCGAAGCTAAAGGAATCCTCCAGGTATAGCTTCATACGACAGAATTCAACAAGGGACAGATAAAAGCCATCTGCCCCTTCAACTACAGGCTCTCTCCTTGCATTTTGAATTGCCTTTGGATTGCTGCATAGTTCAGTGACAGCAGAAGTACAGTAAAGATAAGAAGTGTTGTGTCTCAACATTACCAGCACTATGGGGGCCTTTAAGCCAGTGTAAGGATCCTCTATGCAAATTATCATTCCCTACTAAGAGAAATAGGACATTTTCATTACAATGTGTATCACTGGATGAGTGTTTTTTTTCTAAACATTTTTCTGAGAGTTCATAGTTTGAATCATTAAACCTTACTACTTTGAGTGGCTAGGCAAGATCAGCAACAGACTTGCACATCAGACCAGCATTTCTGCTCATCCTATGGAAGGGTGCAGGATGATTTGCAGAAGCAGTGCTGTGATCCATGCAGGAACTCATCCCATAGGGAGTCAGGGCAGGTGACCAGCACAGAAGAAAATGAACCCCACACCTTGCTGGCCTTTGTGCTTTGTCAAATGGAGTGTGCAGGTCTTTGTGATACACCTCGTGATGTACAACCGTGCTGAGAGCAGAGGGTATGGGCTGACAAACCAAGGCAGCATGCATTACCTTGTCTCTGTGCTGTGGTGAGGTGACTGCATGGCTTCCAGATGAGAACTGGCTGGTGTCCAGCTGCTGGGGAGCATGGGCAGAGCAAAATTACACCTGTCGGTATGCATCTGTGTGCACTGCCCAGCCAAAACACTGGCACTCTCAAGGACACTTTCTCCCAAATGTCTGAAAGTGCCACACAATTACAATTAGCTAGCTCTGTTAGACAATACTGCTTGGGGATGCCACAGAAAATGGAACTTGGGTATTTGTCCCAGCCACAAAAATGTCTAGGACAGGTAAAAAGCAAGAAGAAAATTTATTTTTCAAATGACAAGGGGCTAGCTTAAGTCCTGAAAGCACATTCTTTGAAATGCACATATCCCACCTTACACCAGTGTTAGTGAAGTGGAGAAACATGTTGTAACCTGAAAAAACATTCACGTTTATTTTGGGAGAAAAAAGGACAGGGGATTGGATCTCTTATTTTAAGCATTCTGCTTTGCCTCTCATGGTGTTAGAAGATTAATTTACTTTCCTTTTGTTTCTTGTCAGTATGTAATCCATAGCATTAATTTATTCCTCAAGGTCTGATAACATCAGTTCTGTGTCCATTGTCATCAATGTGTATAGGTGATGTGTAGAAATGATAACAAGGTTGCATTTTCTCTGTGCTTGATGCCTATTCAACAAAGCAGCCTAAAAGCATCCTTTTTCTGTTTCTCTATTGCCTTGTCTACTGGAAGAGCATGAAATATCTTTCTGTCCAGTGAAAAAAAAAAAATCCCATCTGTAGTGAATTTAGAGTTTAGAGATATACTGACTTTCAAAGATAACAAATACCTATTTCTGTATGTCTTCCACATGTGCACATTTTGTTCTTGTGATTATTTAATTCTTTTTATTTTTATCATTGTCTTTTCACTTCTTATACACTTGGTAAATTTTATCTAAGATTCCAGATATAGAAAAATATTTTGCCCCCAGTAATAATTCTGGAGAGCTCTTCAAAAGTCTTCAAAATTCTCATACCTTAGCATCAGTGATTGAAATTTGGCAAGAAGATGACATTTATGTAAGATGCATGTCTTCTATTGTTCAAGTGAGCTGATGTTCAAGTGAGCCTCTCAGAACAAACAAACAAAAATCTTTTAACAATCAGTGTAGGTATTTCAAAGTTAATGGCAAAATTTCGTGATGATCCAGCCATTCTGATCAAAATTGAAGAAACAGCCAAGAAAGGCTTTTCCTTTAATTGTAGCTTTGGGTTGCTGAGGGAAATTTTAATTCTGTCCTTTGCAAACTTTGCAGATTAATGAGGTTTAATGGAGTTTTATGCTGTACACATAAAAAGTACTATTTTAAACTTACTCAGGATACTTGCCCTCTTTGGTTCTAGTTTAGTTAGGTGTTTAACTTTAAGCTACTAATTTTCCTTGAATCCTAAATATAACAGAAACTTTTCATATGACAAAATGTCTATGCACCATATTCAGCTAGGGCTTTGGTTACCAAGTCCTCAGACAAATCTACAATTTCCATATTCACTACTGAAACTGTATTTTTTCTGCTCCTGATGAAGGATGCATTGTTACTGCATCTGCATTTCTGCTAGGATTAGCCAGGCTGTAAACTGGAAGAAATTATCTCGATCAGTGGTTTGTCTGAACAAACTGAAAGAGAAAAAGGAAATATGAGATGATTTTGAAATATATATATATATATATGTATATATACACATAAGGAATGAGAAAAACTTTGTTCAAAGTTTAGAAATGCACTATTTTGGCTTTTTATTTATATTTATATATATATATATATATGTATATACATATAAGTGGGTTTGAAACATTTACCTGATCTACACAGTTTTAGACTGAAGTTTCATCTCTCATACCTTCACAGAACTGGAATATATCTTTCTAGAAAAATGATTTATTTTATGGGAGTATAATTTGCCATTTTTAAATGTATAGATACAAAACACCTGTGTTATGCAAATATTTGGGAATTGTGCATCTTTTCTGCTTGTGTATGTTTGAAAGGCATCTAATTCATGTGTAACTGTCCATTTCTAACTACTTATCTAGAAAACAGAATTCCCTTTTCTAAAAGTATATATACATTTTTTTTTTTAACCAGAACTAAGTCACCGACAAGTTCTCTTTTCAAAGCAGTTTCCAATGTACTTGTACAACATTATTCCACAGATTTGCTATTGAAATGAAATACTGCAGTGACCTTTTTAATTCCCCTGACTTTTTACAATCTTTGAAATTTAGCACAACAGCAGGAGTTTAATCATATTCACTGATGTAAAAGACAAAATAAGGCACCTCTACATTCAGATAGAGATATGACCTCAAAGGTGCAGAGCCTTTAGAGACTCACTGGAGATCCCCAAGGACAACCACAGAATTCTTGCTTGCAGTCTTCCTGCAATCTCTGACTTTGCTTCCTGATAACACTAACAGAAATTTTGCACTTACAGCGTTATGCTGAATCCTATTGTTTTCCTGTTGAAGAATAATCTCCTATATACTTTCTTGGTCTCTTCCAGCTTAGGCCCATTGTGTTTTCTGCACTTTGCAAACTTGAACTTCAAGGTCTTTGATCCTCTCACCACTGAAAAGGTCCAAGGCTCCGGTTTCATACACGTTATATATATATATATATATATATATATTTTTTTTTCCTACAACAGTATGAAAGTTCAGCAGCAAAACTCCTAAACCAATCCTTTATTGAAAGTTATCTGTTCTGTCATTAATTATGTCACTTCTGTAGATTGATGCCAGGTGGGCCAAAAGAAGGCCTTAAGACATCCCAACATGCATATCCATTGCCCCAGAGTGATGCGGCAGATCAGCTCTCTTAAATCCTCCTCTTGTACAGCCACCATGGCCAGGGTAATTGATGAAGTACACAGCAAGCTTTGAACTGGTTTTAGAGTCAAACTGCAGCTGGGGGAGCAGCACATGATCTCTCTGTAAAGGTCTTTGACTGCTTAAAAGTACAATGTGTATGGTTTTGTCTCTGTGTTTACACATACATGTGTTCAGAAGAATATGAGCAGTTCTACACCATGACAGTCCTTTTCAAGCACTTCACAGAATCACAGAATCACAGAATTTCTAGGTTGGAAGAGACCTCAAGATCATCGAGTCCAACCTCTGACCTAATGCTAACAGTCCCCACTAAACCATATCCCTAAGCTCTACATCTAAACTTACAAAAATAAAACCTGCTGCTTTTCCTTTACAAATTACACATTTTATGCAAGTAAATTTTGTAAATTACTTTAAAATTACCTTTTTTTTTTTTTTAAGGTTTATTTAGTCCAGCTGACCTAAGAAAGAAGCTAGATCAAAAGAGAGTGAAACTAGAGTGAACGATTATAGCAGAGCTTTTAAACTTTTTATTTTTTTTTTTTTCTAGATGGTATCGCTGTCATAAGTCAGAAGATCATCACGGACCAAACAAGTGCACAACACAAAAAACATAAGTTTTGTGTTGTGGCTATTTGATGACCTCTGTGAATTGAGTGAGTCAATAGCTGTAGTTTAGTTAATAAAAGACAGAGAAAAAAAAAACTGCCATCATGAGTTGGCAGCCATGGGAGAAATATAGGGCTGACACTTGAGGTGTGTCTGCTCCTTACACAGTTCTACTAGGCAGACAAAGATTTGCATTATAACTGTTTCAGAACTTTTGTAACTTTCGTGTTGAAAGAGACTTTAATTATTTGGGAAATTATTTAAGAGTCAGTCATGAGTGCTAAAGTCAACTGTTTGTTAAGAAATCAACCTTACAGCATCTTAAATCTTGTTGGACATGCTTTTCAATCATAGTTCTTAATTACACAAGCTTTTATTAACTTCCAGTGTTGTTGATATTAATAGCAATATTAGATACTTCATGTAGAAAATTTTGCAGCATTTCTTGAATTCTAGAAATGAATTTGCTTGTCTAGAGTTTACCATGTCTTTATTTCACATGGATTCAGATACTTTATATAATATTAAATTACATACATCAAATTTCTTCAATGTTGCAGATGTCGCTTTCTTCAATGTTGCAGTTTTATTGACTCATTTGATTAAAGTGTATTTCAAAGAAACCTTTGTACTAATATATCAAACAATATGTTTCTAAATGTACAGTCCATAAAAATTAATGTTTGGCATCAAAAACCTGAACCTTATCTGAGTGGTTTTAACTAACCTAAACTCTACAATGAACAAACGCCGAGTATTCTTAATCTGGGCATTTTCCAGTTAGTCCATAGTCTGAATAGCCTGCATAGTCTGAATAGTGAACAAATGCAAGAACTCATCACTTGCTCTAAGAGTTGCAGAAAAAGTGTTTAAGTACAGTGGGTAAATTATTTATTGCAAATTATTTTCTTAGCTCAAGTTCACAATTTATGGAATGGGGCTTCAGGGATATTCAGGTGGCTGACCTGGTCAGTTTACTGCTAGGTGGTTAACCTTCTGAGAGATGCAAAATCATGTGTTCAGCTGAGACGCTATTCTTGGGTTAACAAATGAAGTCATTTATCCAAAGGCACTTGTTCCTGACAATATTTTGTAGTAGTTTGACCAAAACTACTAAAAAAATACATTAGGCTAGCAATACTTGCTGTTAAACTTGACATCCACATAGGGATCTTTAACAAGCCATTTGTGGCCCTTCATTACAAAATTTACTGCACAATTCTTTATGTGCTTCCATATCCTTCACATAAAGCACTGTACAGTAGTTTCAATAAAATTTGTGTGAAGTGCTGTACAAAACTCAATCTTGGCAATGGGATTCCATCAGGAAGACTGAGTGTCACAGTATTAGACTTTTATTTGTAAGGATTTTCCCTGTAAATGACTAAATCTTTATTCACTTGAGAGATAACTTACTGTAAACAGTGTATTGCTTCTGGATATATCACCTGTGATCAATAGGCTCTCATTCTGGCTCAGCACTTGTTAATATTGTATACAGGCTTGATTAAATGTTTAAAACCATTTTTTAATTGGTAAAATTTAAAAGGATGGACTCATTACCCAAAACACTCAGCTTTTAATGCTCAAAACACTCAAAAACATTTACTGGTGTTATATCATTTTAGGATGTGATCTAATCACATCTAACAACCTATGTCAGACTTCCCTTCATTAGTATGTGGGTAGAAGACACACGATCCAAGGGAATTCTAAATTTTCTGACAGAGGTAGCACAGATGCCATCCCATTGCGATGTGATTGATTCTCTTAATTCAACATCGACTAGAATTTCCTTTTATTAGCTATTACAATAAGTTCCTTTTGCTATATTTTTAAATTATTTATAAAATATTTTTCCCTATGTTGCAAGACCCAAGTTCCCTTTCTCCACAAAAGAGCTACTAATGCTAAGAATGTACAAAATTGTGCAGGCAGTCCTGCTCCTTGTGTTATCTAATGGACAACCACAGACACTTCCAACGTGATTAAGGAAGTGCTGGTGTTGCTGGACGCCACAGGACAGTAATTTAAGGTCAGTTTTGAGGCCGAAGATTGCAATATTTGTGGTCTGTGACATTAATCACTGAAAGAAGGTGTAAACCCCTATTAATTTATTTTTCACTTCTCTTCTGGATCCACAGACATGGTACTACAAACATACCTGCAAAGGAATGTCTATAAGCATGCACATTCCAGTGCTTATTCCAAAGCATGCTTATTCCAAAGCTTGGCTAAGGCAATTCCCTTCTCCCACCCACATTCGGTAACAACTCAATTTGCATGATCATGAACTGTGTTTTCTACAAGACTTCTGCCTCTCTCACTGCACAGGCAGAACAACACTCACTTAAAAAGCATCTATTTAGCATTCCTTTTTATCCTCAGTTTTCAGAGTATAGCCCCTTACTGTAAGTACATACAACTTTAATTTGACTTTACAAACCTGGATTAGTTTATCTTCACATGTTCATGGTGTAGTGAAGTTGTTATATCCCTGTTATTTCCTGTGGAAAGGGAAATGAGGTGCAGATGGATTTAATTTAGATACTAAGGGCCTGATTTTTTTGGTGTATACAATATTAAGTAATGCATCTTATCTCTGAAGCACATCCCAGTTGATTTCAGTGGTGTCTATGACTGGTCAGTGATTCAGTTCCCAGCTAGCAGCTATGGGGAAGAAGCTGAATTTAAGGACTTTGCTCAGTGGTATCAGAAATGTTGCAGTGGAAACAGAGACAAAAACAGATTTCTCAGGCAGCACTAGAAGATCTTTTGTATGATTTTTTTTTTTTTTCTCTTGTTGGAAGCCCCTGGATGTCCTGGTATAGACTTTCTCATTTTGATTGTAAACAAGACCAAACCATACTTTATTCAGTTTGGCAAATCAGTTAAATGACATTTCTGTCACACAGCCTCTTATTTGACTTAACAATTAATCATATCAATGTGGAAAATGCACATCAAAATGTTATTGCCGAGGCTGGCAAAATAGCTCAGCTTGGCTTTGCCTTTGAGGCTGGCATTTTAAAGAGAACAGACTCCTTTTACCATGCCAGCTCAAACAAACCCAACACCACTGCCAGAGGCAAGCAGCTCACACATACTATTCTTTGCCCCAGCCTTCCCTCTGAACATCTGCTTTTCCTCCATGGCTTGTCCCAGTTGCCCTTACTTTACCTTTTATCCTTAGAAAAAGCAAAACTAAAGTAGAAAACTCCCACTATATTCTTGTCCCAACCTACTCCCCCCCCCCCCCCCCCCCCCCCCATATCTATTTTCTATTTTTTTTTCCTTTGACGTTTTAGACTGACTCTTAACATCCTGAACCAGTGCCAGGAAACATAGTCACTAAAATACAGGACAAACGTTCCCAAGTGTGCCCAAATTCATTTGTCTGGGCCTGGGCCAAAGATAGCCAACTCCACTGCCCTTTGAGGATGCTTTTTACAAGTCTAAGTGCCCAAAGAAAGCACGAAAAGGAAGACTCTGAGAGGGTTTAGCTGCTACATTAACGTGGGGTCTCCTCTCAGATATAAAATGTGCCCAAATGGTGAGTGTTTTTTAAATAGAGACAGTAAAATGCTCATTTTTAACAAAATAAACACATATTGTCTGCCAATTATTAAAACATACAGGAAAAATTCCAATGGTTGGCATTTTTCAGTTTCACTCCTGACCTCTTCCTCCTCTCTTTCAGCCAAACTGGTCACTAATTTCTTCCAGTGTTTATCTTTAGTCCCTGTTACCAGTAATAGTATCTGAGATTAAATGTTGGGATGGAGTCAGAAGGCATCTCCAAGCCAGTAGGATCTTTCCTCTGATCACCCTTGAGCAGGGTCAGACCCTCTCAGGTGCATCCATTCAGAGACACTTTTTACTACTTCCCAGATCATTGTTATTCAAAACCCACATGATTCCTCCTCTGAACACTGAAATGCTTATTTTCAATAATGAATATTTCAGCTGCTGAGATAAACAGTTCTCATTTTACAGAATTACATATAGAGCTTGATTGCACATGCTTCACTTCCAGGTGCTTGCCAAGTGCAAGGATGGCTGAACTTTACAGTTCAAAAGCCACGAATCAGGCCCTGAAAGTCAGGAGATTGCCTTTAAAATAATAGAAGCTCAAAGAATAATCAGTGTTGGCATTTTTAATTTGCTGTCTGGTTTCTAAGCCTTTGGGGATTATATTTTCCCGTTGCAAATCCACAAGGACAGAAACTTTCACATTTTTTAATGAAAGAAGAGATGGGGTAAGCACAGGGTAAAAAGCAGAGACCATGAGAGTTGACAAGACTGACAATGGCAGGCATGCTCTGCAAATACAGTGAAAGATGAGACTTGATGTCAGCCTTTGTGGCTTGCACAATACCTTCAGAATTCATACTGTTCTCTACAACAAGCACAATTCAGAAACCATCTGCAAAAAAAAGTGTTGAAAATCAGCCCCAAATTCACTCAGTTTTCTTGATATGCAGCAGAAGTATTTTTATGTACTAGCATTTACAGCTCTCTGCTAGCCATCAACACAACATTGATGTTTGTTTGAAAATTTTCCTGAATTCTCCCATTTCTGTGACAGTTTCCTCAATTGTGAAAAGGTGAATAAAAGAGAACCACTCTTGAGTTTATGAAAGGTCGTGGTGTGGGTTGATCATCATTAACACCCCTTAATAAAGGTTCTTCTGCCTGGCTTGTGTCATCAAAAACATCACTCTAGAGCTGCTTGGAAGCCAGCACTGCTGCCTGCAGAGTTTTTAGTTCATGGTGCTTCAGCCAATCTCATCGGCATTTTTCTGTCCCATGCTGCTGTGAGATGAAAAATCCCAAACTGCCCCTTCTACTGGAAAGGAGATAATAATTTGCCTGTTTCTCTGCAGAATGCATATGACTGAAATATTTTCAGGAAATTTTATTTCAAAAATAACAATAAGCTCTAGTTTTTTTCTTACTGTACAAACACAGGGTAAATCTGTAAGACCCTTGAATCAGTGCATAGGTCAGCCTATTTTATACATTCAGTGAAAGTGCAGCACTTCAATGGTACTCCTTTTTATTGTGCTCAAAGTGGTTCTATGTACTTGACATACATAAATAGTTGTTGTGATCCTTCTGCTAGGGGAAGGATCCTTCTGCAGCTACATGGACATTGTACAAATTACAAAAAGCAAGCAACATGTAAATACATAACTACTTGTATTGTATTGTTTTCCTTTAAGTTACTCTTTTTCTTTTGAGTTACTTTTTTTTTTTTTTTTTTCTTAATAAAAAGAGTGACATTAGAAAGGTGTGTTTAATAAATACTTTGGGCTGAGTCTCCAATAAATGTCTTAATATTTTATTTAAAAATGAAAAAAACTAAAACAAAACAAAACAACTAACCAACCAACCAAAAAACAGGTCTTCAGGGAAACTCAGGGACCTGGATGTGGAAGAGATCTGGCATGTCATTATATCAAGGTTTTTAGTACTACCTAGAACTTTTTTTTTGCAGCTCAGGGGAAGAAACTTTCCAACTGGATAAATAATAACTTTGAATAAGCACTAGAAAAAAAAACATCACATAAAGTACAAGAAATGAAAAGAGATCAGCAAAATAACCCCTGGCTTTGAAGTCCAAAAGTGTAATGATAATGCATTGTCAAAAGTCATGCTCAGTTACACCTTAAAGAGACTTAAATTATTTATATACTGAAAAATATAAACCTGAAGACCTGAATCTGCTCAAATAAGAGGGCCTGATCAAAAGATTTTGCAACTGGGATAAAAAGCATAATAGCAAGTAATGGAATACATTTATGTTCTGGGTGGGACCAGCCACCTAAAAAATAGCTAATGTGCCTATATGTAAGAAGGCAATACATTTGGAAGACCTTTTTTTCTCCCTTCTTTTCATGGAAACCTTTACAACTAATTTTGAATGAAATAATAATTCCTAAAATATGGAGGCAAACATAAAATAGATTTACACACATTTTCTTTTCAAAGAATGGTGTATGCCCACCTTATCTTTGTCTTTGATTTCAAGACAAAGGAAATACCAGAGATATAATCCCTCCAAACTTCAGTAAAGCATCCAGAAGTCTGATGAATGGGAAATAATAATAGGTTAAGGAAGATTGGTGTTAGTAGGAGAAATTGCAATACAGGTGAAGAACTTGCTGAAGAGTGATGACACCAGTCAGTATTGAAGAGGTGGCATTAAGCTGGAGGAAGATTACTAATGGAGCTTCTCTGAGAACCTTTTGAGATGAGAAGGTGACCCAGGGATACCATTTGGTCATGCAGTGTTGTAAACTTGTCATTGTTACAGCCATGGAAAAAGTATGACAGCAGCAAGAGAATAATTTTCCACAAAGAGGGAATTCATACCATTAGTGTTATCTTAGGAGATTTCTTATGTGGAACACCATATAATTGTACCTAATCCTATTCAAGAAAGATGACTGAAAAATAAACTTACTCAGGGAAGAGCTAGCAAGGTGGTCGTGATAACAAACAATCTGGAGAGGAAGCTAAAAGAGGCTTTTGTCACTGTCTATAAATGTGTATTTGGTACATGAGTGAGTGAGAAGAGGAGTACTTCTTAACCCAAAGACAGCTCGGAAACTTAGCAGATCATTCTTGAAGATCTTGAAGCAGATAATTCTCTATTATGTTACTGCATGCAAAAGCAGGGTATTTCCAAAGGTCCTTCCTTCTTCTGTGCTCCTTCCCCACACAGACCTTCATGGTCTCTGCCACATCAATGCTTTTCAAGGAAGTTGAGAAGGAATATATGGAATATATGTATTTTTTTGAATTTATTTGTAAGGTGACATACTATTATGATTCTGCACAGGACAAAAGAAATTCCTCTTTCCTGGAACACTACACTTAGGTCTTGCTCTCCTAAACTTCTCCTAATTCATTTCCAGTCTTACAACCACTATTTTTTGGGGGAAAATGGTATTGTATCATTCCCCTTGTTCTGTTGAGTGTTACAAGAGGCATTATCTGACATTCAAAACTCAACATAATTCTGAATATATACAAGTATTTGTCTCTTTGGGAAGTAATTCAGATCTTCTGAGGGGAGAACAAAAACCAAGCTGTGGCAATGGGGATCCTTCAGAAGCCAAAGTTCTCCCATATGCATGCACTGGAACTAGTTATCTTATTACAAGAAGATGAGCTGGTTCAGGCTTTAACCATTGTGTTTCTTTTTGGAGTGGGCTGCCATTTCTTCTCTGCACCACCAGATGCCACACTTTTACTGCAAAACTCTATTTCTCCACCTGCACAATGGAAACAAACGTTTTTTCTTATGCTTTTATGTTGTCTTGAATCTCTTCTGTCTTGTTTTCTGCAAAATGCTTGTAAGCCTTTTAAGCATAGAGCTTCATGTTTATTTCTAAGCATGTACTGTAACTCTTTAAGATAATTTGTAAACTACTTGCAGGTAGTTACTGAGAAACAACCTCTTTGTAAACTATTTTCTTCTCTGAGAAGCCAGTGGTTCAAACCTGCTCACTCAAAATAATGAAAATGCAGAATTGAAAAAAAAAAAAAGCACTACTGAAACATACAAAAAGCATATTTTAGCACTTGATGAGAAGCAGCAAAATATTTGAATTAAATAGCACTAAATCAACTGCAATTGACAACTACCTTAGATAAACAAACATCAAAATAATTACAGCAGAAATATCTGCTGAAATGTTCTTAACTGAAATGCTTATCCTTGTGTTTTTACAGTAATTGAAGATGTAACTATAACTTTCCCTTCTAGTATACACATATTTAATCTAAATGTAACAGTTTCCAAATGTACTTACTTATGTTTGATTCAATCTAAAATTTGGATATTGCAAAATTATGCAATTGCGGTTTTCCTATTAGAATTATTATCATTCTCATTCCTCTTGTTGAATATATTATTTTGACAAACCATGCACCACTTTGCAAAATTTATATTGTCTTTATTTTTAGTGAATTGACTGTTTAGTGCAGAATGAAAATATTGAACTATGAATCTATATTGGGCCAGATACACAGTGCACTGTGCCATAAACAGGAAGAAACGTACACAAATACAAATAAAAGAAATAAAATTTTGGTAAAAACAAAGCAAGGGAAATGCAGCAGTTCAGAGAAAGAAAAAAAAAACACACATAGTTTTGTTATAAACAAAAGATATTTTTTTCTTTTCATTCAAAGCTATTCTGTGTTATTTTCAGAGAATTTCAAATCATAAAGTATTATTGTTTTTTTTTGTTGTTGTTGTTGTTGTTGTTGTTTTTTTTTAATTTATTTATTCCTTCATTCCAGTATATATAAAGCAATGTGATATCAACTGTTAAAACCTTCAAAAGCAAACCTTCCAGGTCAAAATATAGTGATATACTCTTCTGAAATAAACATATATTCTGCTGTACATTCTTTTCCTATATAAAGGCAAAGAGCATGCAAATATCATAAGATATTTATAAAAAATTCTGACAGTTAAAACAAAGGTGTTCATCAATAATTAAAATCCAAATGATGACAGAACACAATGCCTTTTTCTATCATGAAATGATGTTGGTCTACAATTATGGTAACACTGCTTCTCAATTTCACATTATTTTGCAGATATTAAACAGAAAAAAAAAATGGAAAATACAATATTGTACTGTATTGCAAAGAGAACAAAGCGATATGAGATCTTTCATAAAGATTTATTTTACCATACTTTTCTTTTACCATTTATTTTACCATAAAGACTTCTCCAAAAGTTATTGACATATAATCAAATTAAAAACATTTCCATTTTCACAGCTCAGCTATGATTAGAAGTTTGAATTTTCTATTTAAAAATATCAAATACAAGAAAATATGAAGTACTACAGAGCAGTGCAAAAGTGCTTTTTTTCATAATCTCTCGGAGTAGAATCAGGATTTATTTGAACTTGACAGAGTTGCACATGGATAGCAGAAATTTCTATTTGTTCTTTATTCAAGAAGAGTCTTTTTCTTGACATGAAAATGTCAAAAAGTTTCATAATGATAGTTTATGATGTCATTATAATTCCTCTCCATTCTTTAAAAACAGAGCATTAAGTCATTCCATTACAGTGCCTTACTCTTAATCTTTCCCTTTTTCTAAAAAATTGACATATTTATCATTGATTTTCCAGCAGATGTTGTACTGGATGCCCTTTTTAAAAAACTACCTCAGTTAATCTGACCTCTCTTAATGATTATTCACGTTCTTTAGTAAGTGAATAAAACTTTTCTTTCACAGATAGTAGGTACTTAATCCTCATTATTGAGAATATGCTGAAACCTTGAATACTTGTCAAAGATTCATTTTATAATCCTGAGGTTGGTTTGCTGTCAGTGATTTACACAGGGGCTGCGCTTGCAATAATTGATTCATTCCATACTTAAAGTCTACTGCTGTCATTAAAATGACAGTACAACACTTGCTGTTGCAATTTAGATTTACTTTAAAATGGCTTAATTCTCCCTTGGAAATACACAGTATTGGCACAGAATAAATCATTTTGTGTATTAAAATAAAATCAGAAAAACTTATTTTTATTGTACAAATATTAAGACAGAAATATGTTTAAAACATGGACCACCTTTTGTGAATGAAAGTTGAACCAGCAATTGCATGAATTTCAGTTCATGTATTTTTTTTACACTACTTTGGTTCAAAGAACTGTTGTTTTTTTTTTTTAACCCCTTTAAAAATCTGTGGATGAAATTGAATTTTAAGGTATAGCTACTACAACTAATTAGCAACTCAGACAAAATTCCCATAGATGCTAAGCTTTTATAATAAAGCCAATTACAATTTTGGACTGTCTGTGACAGTGTTCCATGTAAAAGCACACATCTATTTACAGTTATTTCAGCTTTAAGCTATGCAGACAGCATTCTTCCACCATGTGTTGTCCTTTCTGAAAAAGGGAATCAAATGAGAAGTGTTTAACTGATTCCTCACACTGACAATGTGACATGCAGCTTTCATTTTCCTGAGTGTGTTTGACTAGAGGATTAACTAAGTGCCAAGGTATAGTAGATCCCTCTAAAGGACACAGCCGTGTTTTCCCCCTTAGGTCCTAGCTTTGTGAAGCTGTTGAGGAAAGAGTTCCCAGTGAAAGCATTAATTATTGCCTGGCAAACTACCGTAAGTTAAAATTCCTATTTAATAGAAAAATTAAAAGGTTATAAATGAAAAAGGTTTTGCACAGCTCTGCTAGTAATATTGTGTCATGTTAATTTTAATGAAGCTTCATTAAAGTTCTCAGATAAGTAAGAATGATAATTGTCGTTCATTAACATTGTGGCTCTACACGCAGCTGAAAAACATGCTGTAAAATGTTAGCAAGAAGAAAGACTCAGATATGACTCATAAGGAATGAGACAGTGTAAAATAGTTAATTAAGGCGCAAAAATTGCATCATTGATAGCTTAGTAAACTACCAGGAGACAAGAAAAAAATTAAGTTAGAGTAAAATAGTATCCTTTTCAACCTTGATGTGCCTAAGTAGTAGACCACATGTAAAAGCATGAGGTCACTTAGGACTGAATCCTGACCGTAAAAGCAGCCGGTACTCCTCCCACCAAGGTGTCTGTGTCTGATGTTCTTATTCAAGGGCAGAGGAGGGTCTTCATAATTTAGGACATCTTTTGCACTGTGTGGTTAAAGATAATAATTTGGCCAAAGATCATTCTTGATCCTAGAGGGTTAAATTAAATTCTGACTATACTGTAATGTGGTTTTCTGCTGTAATAAACCCTACTTGTTTTCACTACTGTCATATCAGGCATGTGAAAGAAAAATTACAACTATCTCAGTATTTTCACTTGACTTTGGGCATGCCATCATTCCAATAGTGGTTATACCAATATTATTGATATGACAGGAAGAAATTGACTGATTGAGTTATTTTGTTTGTTTGTTTGTTTGGAAAATAAACTGAATTTTGCTTGAATCCTACACATCATCATAATTTCATTTTAATGACTGTATCTCTGCACACCTGTATAGAGAGCAGGTTTAAATGACTTTTTTTTTTTTTTTTTTTTTTTCCTATGCCTGACTAAGTAATCCCCAAGAATTCTTAACAGATTTAAGTATAGAAGCCTGGACTGATTGCTGTTACATCTCTGAACATTTTTTTTGTGTGTGCACTTATGCCCAACCATGTAAGTGTATGACCTCCAGAAGCAGATCTTGCAGAGGAAGTTTCAGTTTGGAGAAAAACGTGTCTGTCAAAGTTATAAACATACATGAAGAAGTGATTGTAATAAAAATCACTGCTGTCAGGGATGCAAGGGGTGCTTAATCACTTCATTGCTTTATCATTCTTTAGCTAAAATCTTTTATAACTAGATATTCACTACAATATCAGATATTTCTCATAAAGAAATAAACTCTAACTAAACCATCTAGCTTTGGTGTATTTACAGGGCTTTGGTGATTGATTTCAGTATTTCCCTTTAATCAAATCTTATATTTCTGAAACAGATAAAAAGTTAAAAGTAGCACATTTCATTAGTGGCAGAACTAAAAGATCCTATGTAATGGGGCAAATCAATGTATTGAAAGAACTGGCAATAAAGAAAAATAAGTATTTTGACATCAGGTTTGACAAGACATTGAATTTCATTTAGGAAATCTTCTAAAGAAACCTGTTAATTTGGAACCAAACACTGTGTCAGACAGATCTTAATTCAGTGAAAATCCCAAAGTATTTTTTTTTTTTTTTTTTGCCTGAAATTTAAGCATTTGTTGGCCAAAATTAAAATGAATTTCTGCTAAGATAAAATTTTAGGAAATACTCTTAAAATATGTGCTAAAATAGATTATAAAAAATATGAAAGGCATCTGCAAATTAACTGACTAAAATTACTCTTTTCATTTTTGCAATTAAAGCCCATAACAAAAAATATTGTTGTCATTTAATTCTCTAGGAAATGCTTTGCTAAAGTGCAGTTAGTAATAATAATAATCCACTGATTTCTCATTGAAACTCTTTGCTTTCTTTTCCTCAGAAATATCAGTAGGAAACTTGTGCTGGAGTGTTGCATGTGGTGATACAAGCATAGTCTACCATCTGTCTTTATAAAAAGATAGATATACACATTGTAGGAAAGTTTAAGTGTAGGGTTTTTGTCGTTGTTGTTTTTAAGTAGCAGCTGAAACAAACATTTGCTTTACATAGCAGCTGAATTGTGCATTTAATTTGACTCTTGTATCTTTTAAAAATGAGCCTGAACTACATTAAAAACCTGTGCATTTGTGTTACCATCATCAATGCTTCTCCAATATTGTTTGCAGAAGCTGGCTGGTTCCTCCTGCCCCACACAGTGGTTTTATAACTGAAACATTTTAAAAAAGAGATTGGAAGCGGTAGGAGGAAACATTTATTTGCTACTCGCAAACAGTCTCCATATCAAAAAAGTTAGCAACTTATTGCTATAGGAACAAAGATGCTACACAGTACAATACGAAGCAGGATTTGCTGTGTTGGTCATAAATCACAAAGTAGCCGAACAAATCTGCACGTAATAAAAATGGCACTCTAATTTTCTGTTGAAAATCTAAACAGCATTCTCACCTTGCATTTCACTGTGCTGGTGCTGTGAATAAATAAATAGTGAATAAAGAAAACTGATTAGCAAATTGTTAATCCAGTAATTGTAACAAAGAATTAGTTTTGTAATAATTAGACAGTGAAGCATATAGAATAAGAATTACATAAAAGATGAACTCTCTCTTCTCCCTCCTCCTTCCTCATCCCCATCAGATCATGTCCATGTCCATTTTGGTAAAAACAAAACAAAACAAAACAAAACAAACAAACAAACAAACAAAACAAAACAAACTTTTATATGAGATGCCAGACAGTGGTTTCTTCTTTTCCAATGAAAACATTAAAAATAAAAATAAGTGGTAAGCCTAATAAGATTTTGAACTGAACATTAAATAAGCATACTAAGGCCACATTCATTTGTATTTTTTTTTTTTTTTGACCTTCTCTTCTTCTCATTATCCCTTTCTCAGGACATTCTTTTCTTGTTGTGAGCCTTTGTAATTTCCCTTTAATTATAAATTGTTAATATAAAAACACTGTAGCCCATAAAGCCTTGGGTATGAAAATACTGCTCATGTCAAAACTAAAATGAGATTGACATACCAGAAGAAAACACTTTTAAAACTGGTGAATATTCAGCTCTGGATTCCTTGCTGGTTGGACCATCTCACGTTAATATATTTTTAGGTGCTTGCCAGCTAGAGCATCTACTCCTTGCAATTTTAAAGTTTATTATGACTCATTTAATTTTTTTGTTTTTTAATATTTCAATATTATGTGGGTGTTTGTATTTGTGTTGAAGCCATGTAACATGACCCAAAGCTGAAAAGCAAGCAAAATGCTTAAAACAGAAACGAAAGAGAGCTTATTCAACTGAGGGGGATGCAGCCAGCTAGTATCAAAGCTGTACAATGAGCCCTGGCTGGATGAGGTGCACTGGCAATGCCTTGGGTGTCTGAAGAGACCCTGTGAGCAATGAAACTGTGGTGCCTCGTTTTGGGCCTGGCTCTGAATTTGGGGCTCTCAGGACTGTTCTGTAAAACCTTTTAATCATTCCTTTGTAACCCCTCCCTCACTGAGATCAGACAAACTCTCCAAGGTGCAGAGGGGGAGCTGTGACCAGTCCCTATCTCACCACCTCCAAAAGAAACTGCTTTGGAATCTCCCCTCATTTGCATGGGAAGATTTAATTTCCATCCTTAAATATGACGAATTGCTGAGATTTCCTTCAGTTAATGCTTTTAACAGCTCCCAATAAACTTCATTAATCAGACCAGCTCTAGGCCCAACGTGCAGCCTGGAAGCAGCTAATTTGCCTGATGAGCCCGCGACTTTAGTGAATAAACAGGTGGATAAGCTGAGGGTTTTATGGCCTTAATTACACTCTAATCAGTTCAGCACTTGGCGGGCAAAAGGGAAGAGGCAGCAGCAGCAAGAACAGCCACCTCTGTGCCTTAGCCCTTCATTTCTGCCTCTGCTTTATGCACCCCTCTCCTGCTTTTCCTTACCAGTGGTCACTTCTTCCCTCCTTCCTCCCCTGTTCTTTCCCATTTTTCTCCTCTTTTTTCCTACCCGCCCCTTCCCACTCAAGCTGACATCTGATGGAGAGGCTGTTTTGTTCTGACTTCTCGCTACTCACTGCCTCCCCTTTTCCTCTGTCCTCCCCTCGTTCCCTCTTTCACCTTTCCCCGTCTGCGGTGGCTGGGCCCATCTCCCCCCGCCACCCCCATCCCTCTCTCCCCTGCTACATATTCTCCCTGTCACAGTTAGGCCGCCTGACAAATCACTTCAAGGGCAGCCTAACTTTGAAGGACAAGACAAAGCTTTAGCATATGGTCCAATCCCCAGATGTTTGTCTCTCTCCTGCTCTCTCTCCCTCCCCTCTAAGAAGGGCTACTTGGGAAGCCTGGCGTGTTTTTTTTTTTTTTTTTTCATTTTCTTTTCTTCTTTTTCCTTTTTTATTTTTTTTCTTTTTTCCACTCCTCCCCCAAAGTTTTGCTGGGGGGCTCTAACTAGGAGCGAGGGATGCTTTTCCCTTTACAGCCTCCTAGCAGAAGAAGGGGCGATGAGGAGCGGGGGGAGAAGCAGCGCTGCTTTTTCGAAACTTAATGATGGTTTTTACAGCGTGGGCAGGGGCAGTCTCAGCCCCGTGGGCTGGGGAGGCGGGGGACAAGTGTCACCTCCACACTCCTTTGCCACCGAGGTATCGCTTCTGGCATCTCTGCTGCCCTCTGAAAAGCGGAAGGGCCCTGCATCCGGGGCTGTGGAAATTAAAATGTCTGTGCCTGAGTCCACTGCAGTGATGGGTAAAGCTGGTCCAGAGGTATGTGCCTGACAGTGAGGCTGAAGAAAAAAACGAACCAAAAATAACAACAAACAAGACGTTGCTGCTGCTTTCAAAGCAACGCTGGATCATGGAACTGGTTGCTAAAACTGGCCATGGGACTTAGAAGCAAATGTATTTTTCCTTTCAAAAAACTTATCATAAGAAGGATTTGTTTGAGCATTTTATCTCAGCTGTCAAACACATTAAGAGCATAAAAGATGGTATTCTCCAGTACACCCTTCTTAATATAGTTTTTCATCCTGTACATGTAACAGTATTGAGACTTAAAAAAAATGAACTGTCACAAAAGGAAAATGGATTTCATCTTCATCCATTTTCAGAGGGATTAAAACATCCCTGTTATTTTGGAGGCTGATGTGATTTTCACTTGAAATATATATGGAAGTCTTTAAGATCGCTCCTATTTATTTATTTTTTTAAGTATGTTAATCAGCATTTTTTTTCACAGACTTATAATAAATATCTTCAGTGTATGCTTCAATTCCATCTTTAACAAACAAAAAAACTCAAAACCTTGGTTTATATGACCAGTGCACATATTATAAAAGAAAATCCACTGTATTCTTTACAGATTAATTTAGCAAGTTTTTCCTTTATAAAAGACAACACTTCTTGCTTATATTAATTTTTAAAGAAGAAAATTAAAATTATTAACCTTTAACTGCTATTGCTTAAACCATTTTTCCCCAAAATATTTGTGAGGCAATGGCTTTTTCTTAAAATTGTCACTATAATGAATACTTCTGAAGAAAGTTAGACAATGACCCATCTTTTCATTTTCAGTGTTTTATAGCTGTAGGAGCCTCAGGTGTATTTAACACTAGCTTTCTGCCTTGCTCTTATGATAAAGTGAAATCCTGACACTTAGGTCTAAGGGAGAAGAAATAGATGGCAAAAACTAGCAGTCTTTACTTACTGTATTCAGATTAAATTACTTGCCCCTTAATAAAACTACATTTTGTGTAGGTATGTTGCCTTAATAAAACTGGGGCTCTTGCTATCCTGCTGTTCATTTCCAGGTTTATGTATTGTCTTACTGTGAGATAATCAAACAGAATTAAGATTTTTACTTTTTATTTTTTATTTTTCATTTTTTATTTAATGCAAGATACTTTGTTTTTGTTTTCCCTCAAATTCTGCAAATTCTCAAAGTGGCCCTGGAGAAATACAAATGCACAAAGCGACAGGCGAAGCCGGGCCCGTGCTCAGCACTCAATCATCCCTTGTCACAGGTGCAGCCACTATGCATTATCCTGCCGTGATTGATAGAGTGGGTTTGTGCGGACTGGGGGAGCTGGGCATGGCTCAGATGGGGCCCTGTCATCCTGGCTCCATTTCATGCTACCTGTAGGGAAAAGGAAACTTTGCTGGGATTGCTGGGATTGGTGTTACAGGGCTGTTCAGAAATGTTACTTCTTTGCACATGATGTCATATAAGGTCATACTCCCTATAAGTTAAACATAGCTTCTAGCTTTACATGGTAATAATAGGTAGAAAAGAAGTCCAGTGCTTGCTTACATCAATAACAACTTCACAAAATTGCTTTCTGTATGTCAAGCTTTTTTTTTTTTTTTTTTTTCTCACTCTGTTTTAATTAAGAACTTCTTCAATGGGCAGTGTACTTGAGTACTTTCCCTTATCTTTAGACTAATTTATTCATTTCAGTTACCTGACAAAAGGAGCACATTATTGGTGCAGCGCTGCCTTTTCAAGGCACGTTTTGTGTCAAAGTTATTGGTCAGAAAAAATAGCATAAAATATACATAAGCAGATTGTTCCATATAAAACTCAAACTAAATAAAATTCTATTCCCACTATATAACAGGTGACCTGAGAGTCTACCTAAAGGAACTATTATTGCTCTAGGACATAATGTAATAATTTATGCAGTTAGAATCTTTGACACATTTTTGTTCAGCTTGGGAAAAGAGTTTAGGTTTCTTTGCCTATGATCATTCAAGATCTTGACTAATTTATGTAAGATCAAAGATGACAACAAGCTCACCAGTGTTATGTAAAACTTACAATATCCTCCAGTTCCTTCATTTCTTCCTGAAATGGCCAAAGGCAAAATAATTTGCATAAAAGGTCTCCAGTTTTAAAATGGAAAATTTCTTTCATTGGGACTTTTATGTGATCCCCAAAGATTTCTACCAATGTTTACAAACTTAATCAAAATGAACATAAAAATATTATTGCAAGTGGTTCTGGGGGAAAACGGAACCTTATTTTGTTTTAAAGTATTAAGGAATTACAATAATATGGAATGACATTTAAAAATGGGATTTTGAGTTCACATCTAGATTTATAATAATTATTTGCTGAAACAGGTAACTCTCGGATACTAATTGATGAATTCTAATTTATCATCTTGTAGTCTCCCCCTTCCTCCATTTATGGGAAAGAAAATATGAAAGCAAGGAGGCTGTATATTTTAAACCAATAAAAGAAGTTGTGAAAATTGCTTCCTACTACAAATTGTTCTTTTAATAGTCTTAGTTTATTCTTCTGATTTTATTAGTTTAGCGCTTTAAAAAAAATTAATTAATACTGATAACAAAAAGTAGGATAAATGATCAAAACATTTTATGCCATCTACCCTGCGCTGATGTTTCTGCATTTAAATAATTTTGAGGGAGTCTTAGAGACCATGCCACACCAGCAAGTGCATTCCCCCATCCTTGCTCTTGCAATTTTGGAAAGATCATATTTCTTTCATGAGCATTTTAGGTAAGAAAGCAGTATCTTTTAAATTATATCTGAGGTCTTTCAGAGAGGAAGAAAAGTAACAACTTGGCCATATATTAGTGTAGGTATTTACATATAAACACTGATTTGTGTATAGCACTCTTGTGTACAAATGAGTTTCCCTATTTTGTTTTTAAAATATGCCAGATAACAAGATAATTCAAAATTTCATTTCTTTCCCTGCCCCTTGCCTATCTTGCAACACTTTGAAATATGGTCCAGTTAATCTTTTTTTTTTTTTTTCAGAGAGGGTACTTACCTGTGGTTTAAACCCTGCCTTTTCAAGTGTGTTTTACCTAAACATGTAAAAATATGAAACAGCTACTTAAAAAATGCTTACCACTATAGCATAATTAACATCACCCTGGAGTAGTACATCATAGCTAATTCAGTGAGCCCTGCTTTACAGCTGCCACAAAGCAACAAGCAGTAGTTATAAAATGCTCACATATCAGGATATTCCTTTAACACCTCATTTATTATTGTAACATGAAAAATGTCCCCTTCCATTTATTATGATCTCACTGCATTAAGGGTCTTAGTCACAAAGAAATGATTTGTATACTTGCACACATAAAGGTGCAATTTTCTTGTGAAACAGAGAATTTGTCTAATGAATTATCTTTGATGGAAATGAAATGAATGTTTATTGAATGGAGAATGGCTAAAGCTGGAGAAATAGAGTTGAGGTAGGGCTTCCCCCCCCCCCTTTTTTTTTTTGCCTGTGCTTCATACATATTTTCTGTGTAAAAATGCAGGCAAAAAACAGCTATAAACAAAGATAAGAAATACAGACAGACACACACATGAGTGTAGGTTGACAGTCCACTGCCTTTATAAACATATGATAGACCCGGAGGCAAAACCAAAGCTGCCAACACAACTACTAAATGAGTCTGCCAAAGAGCCAGATGCTGCAGCTGGAAAAGCATTTCATTGTCTTAGCAGCTGCATACTGCAATTGCTATCCCAAAAGGAGGAGAAGGAATTGGGACTGTGATTATCAACTAAATGGTACCCAGTTACACTTCTCTATATGTGTGCATGTGCGTAGACCTGCATACACATAATTTGGACAGCAACTATTTTTCGCTAGTGAGTGAAAGGTATTATTTTGTTTTGTCAAAGGATACTAACAGAATTAATTAAAATGTTAATTAAAATGTTGAAGATGACTAGTTCAGATTTTGTATTTTTTACAACTGTTGGCTGACAGAAGAATGACTGACTTACTTGTATGCCTTTTTGGGAGCCCTCAAAATACAAAGCTTTCCCTCTCACATCCCTCCCCATCCTGTGAATAAGGGATTTTTTTTGGGTGGGAAATGAATCAGAGCAGTTCAAGTGTCAATAAAGCACTGTTTAATGTCTACCAGGCTCAGCAAGGGCATTGTATTCAGAACCTTAGGAAGCTCAGGAACTGGAACCATTACTTATGCAGGCATTTCATAAGAGCAGGGATGACTCAGATAGTCTGCATGGCTTGTGGCTCCCAAGGCTGCAGGACCCAATTTACCACATCTGAGTTAAATAACAAAAAGACGCTGAGCAAATCTGCCCTTGCAACACAGTCCTTCTATCAGGATCAAGAAAAGAAGACTTCTGGTGACCATTGCTGCTCTTCTTGAGAGGCAGCCTGAAGGTGTGCATGGACACAGTGCTCAATCTGGCTTGTCTGATAGCTGTGCAGACCCTTCTAGCATGAGGTTATATACGTGTGATTTACAGTGATTTGTAAAGACAGATGTGTGTAATTTATAGAACTGACCCATTTGCAATTAGAAAACATGGTAGCTGGACTGATGTCCCCATTCTTTTTCTAAGTAGCAGCATAGATTTGTGTGCTGAACTAATGAAGAAGCCTTTATATAAAATTAGAGATTGGGAATGTATGTACTAAAGCCTCCTTGGCTAGATAATTACATTTTTATCATTATAATGACCTGTCATACTAACAAAGACTTTTTTTTTCCCACCCAAAAAAAAAGTTCATCAACCCTACAAAGGAGGGGACTAGAAGAGAAGATCAGTTGAAATCATTATTTCACAGGCTAGATATATTCTAAAATGCTAAAAATGTTACCTATTAAGTGACTGTATATCATTTATATACTATTTGTACTGTAAAAGAAAAAAAAAGAAAAAAAAAAGTGACACATTATTGAAAATCCCAACCTAAATGAATTAATATAAGTGCAGATCTTGGCTGGCAGACAGTGCAGATAGTGCCTATGTGTATGTATATATAACTGCTTTTAGAGGGAGCAGAACTGTGCATGTGTTTTTGATATTAAAATATAGAATCTGAAGTAATGTCACATACACTAGCTTTCAAATTTGTCTCAAGGTTGTAGGACAAGAGAGAGAAAGAACTCTGCAAAATAATAGTTGCTCACTTTTCTGTTATCAGTTTTTACTGGGAAACAATGATATTCAATATACAGTATGAAGAGGAGTAAAAGATTATCTTGTTAAAATAATGTTGTGCTGAGAATGTGGGCTCCACCATATTTAGAGACAACAATTTTCTGTCTAGCTGTCCAATGGAATATGCATGAACAGTTACGAGACTTTCAATGAGAAAATGCTGTTTTCATATTTTTGCAAGAGAATCTTTTTTTTTTTTTTTCCTTTTCTTTTTCCATAGATCTAGTTGCCGTTTCATTTTGTTGCCCCTAAGTCAGCTGTGGCTCAGACCAGTGAATTCAAAGAAATAAAACAGGAAGAGAAGAAGGGAATGTCCTCCATAAGAAGTCGCAAGACAGATAAAGAACTGCTGTTCGCCGTTGGGTGGAACAGTTGTGTCTCCCAGTAGGCTGAACAGGCTGGTTGATACATCCAGAGGGGACGGGTGTCAGGCTGGTGCAGGTGTCAGTGGCTGCCGGTGAGTGATTGCACCATCAGCCTCCTACCGTGATCCATCATGCGGGCCCAGCCGGTGAAGAATCACAGCCTCAGCAAGGTGCTGAGCCCAGCAACATATCATTAAACAAGGTTACCACCGGCAGATTTGTTCCCATGATCAATCTGGTCGATAACCGTTCCACCTCACTGTGCATTTTTGCCCCTTTAAAGCGTAAACAAGTATTATGAAAGTGGTGGCAAAACAATGTAAGGCTTGAGGAAGACTTCATTTCTCCCACAGCAAGTTGCAGGTTTCTTGTAAGTCCCTTATAAATCATGAAAAATAACCCTTTCTACAAAAATTTATCCTCAGACCGATCCTCTCAGCTTATTCGTATTTTGTAACTTGAGGTTGGTTATTTCTGACTCATTATTGGATGATTTTTTTTTCTTTTTCAGCCCCCCAAAAGAAATGTGTGGATTTCTTTTATGTTATAGTATGTGGTGTGCTGTATAAACCTATGTTAGTTTAGAATCATCCTTAAGCAGTCTCCCAGAAGAGAGAAATAAAACACCTATTTCTGTTATTGTTTCATTTCAGTTCTAGTCTCCTGTACTAACTCTTTGCCAGATATAAACAGACTTTCTCCCACCCTGCCCTACCCAGCATTCCTGTGCTGTGTGCCTATGAAGGTCCCTATGTTTTCATTCCCCTGAATGCAGAAATCTCCTCTGTGTGCTTGCAGGGCTGATCGCCCTTTCTGCTGTAGTGGTGCAAAATCCTGGAGAGTAAGTGGGGGTTCCTCCCATCCCCCAGCAGAAAGCAGGTCACCAAGACTGTATTTATTACAGTCATGTTATGAGTGATGAGGGCCAAATCAGAGTTTTATAAACTCATAGGTAGCAACAAACAAGTTGGCTTTCTCCACAGCAGGATGCTGAGCTTTGGGAAATGTGGGCTGCAGGGAAACACACAGCTGCCATTCTTCCATCAGCTCTTTTACTAATACAGAAGAGTTGTGTACCATGCAGAAACACAAATACATTTTGTGGAGGGACTGGAAAACATTTATATGTGTACTGGAAATAGCAAAGTAGACTGAAAATAGGTGTCTTTTGATAGTTATGCCTGTGATCACATAACAAAAAATACCTTTGCAACCGTGCAGTTTGAAGAGTTGGATAGGCTGTTATATCCAGCTCTCTATAGATGTGTAGTAGTACATAGATCATAGAATCATAGAATTACAGAATCATTTAGGTTAGTAAAAACCTCTAGGATCATCAAGTCCAAATGTTAACCCAGCACTGCCAAGTCTAAAATGATAGATGTTGTTAGTAAAGCTTGCTGTGCACTGGTAAAAACATAAACCAAGTCCCTAACCCATGCACATACAGAAAATTGTAACAGTCATGTTAATATTTAGTGGGGTCAGAGTCAGATTGTATCAAGATAATATTTCCTTTCAGGTATGTCCAGGTGGATAGAAAGGCGCAGCTAAAGTACTGCCTCCAGAAGAAAGCTGAAACTTTCTGCTGAAGAGAATTTCATACTTTTCACCTAAACCATGATTTTGAAAACAGTTTACTTAAGTTAGTACAGAAGATTAGTGTTGTATGTCCTGTTTTGTTTATGCCATATTCCATTCCAAAGGATATGGAGGCTAAAACTGCAATGAAAAACAAATATGAGATGACTGTTTCCATTTGTGGGACTAAATTATCTTTAAAAGTTTTCCTTTGTAGACAGGATGACCATGTCTGTGAATGAATGGCTGTTGCTAAACCTGTCTGACCTTCTCATCAATAAGGGTGAGACTGAGGGCTCAGGGGAATATGTGACACACGGTGCCCTCCTCTGCTTTGCACTTCAGGTCAAAAATTGCCTTGGTTACAATGTCAGCACCTACATTCACAGGAATAAATTCACAGGAATGGAGACTCATAGTCTCCACAGCTTCCAAGCAGTTGATGCTCCATTGCTGCTTCCCTCTTAGGGGCTTCTCAGCTTTACAGATGCCTCACTTACAAAATAGATGCTTTCCTGGGTGCCAGGAATCTGTGCTCCTGTAAGGGGACCCCAGACATCTGTATTGCCATAACCATAGCTCAGAAGTCTACATCACATCCTTATGCTTTATGTTTATAACAATAAAATCTTGCTATAGGCCAAAAGGATACGGTAAGCCAAGAACTGATTGTCATCATAACTGAAACTTTAGCTATCTGATCAAATGATTGTTTTTAGTATATTGGACCATATTGCGTTGCTACAGAGAAAAGTAAGCAAGCAAGCAAGATGGAGATACTGAATATTTTCTTTTTGTAGAATCCATTTCTTTGGACCTAATAGCAAAATGTATTATCGTGACTCTACTTCTTATGAGGTAACTACTCATATAACATCGTTAGTCCTGGTCCCTGAAGTATGACAGTGTCTGGCATGAACTAAGCAATACATAAAACAGAGTCTTTGCTGTAGAAGCTGGGCTGAAAGTCTTCCTCTTTTTTCTAACTTCTCAGACAAGAATGAGTATGGACATTTCTTTACTTCTCTCAAATGAATACATTTTTTGGGGGGGAAGCAGTTTAACAGCATATAAAGAAGACAGAGGCTGTTCCAGTCCAAAACAGACTTCAGAGGCAGTAAGACCTCCCGCTGAGGAGTGATTTTAAAATATAGTTTCATCCCATTTTAAGAAGGAATCTTAACAAGAATTTCATTCTCTACCAAGTGAAGAGAGATACTTCTCTAGGAGCTGTGTAATGCTAGAGAAGAATGTAGGGGTTAGGATGAACCTCAGCTGTATCATTTCATCCTTGGCAAGACCAGGTATTTCCCCATTCAATGGGCTGGCTATTTGGGTTCTGCTCTGAGGCTCACATTGACAATATGGTGAAACTAGATACTAAAAGTTATGGGTTACAACACGCAGAGCTGTGATAAAACCCAAAGAATGTCACAACTCAGAAAATCAGTTCTGAACGTAAATTGCTGAATAGCGTTTAGATGAGGAAAGTATATACAGGGCTTGATTTATACTCTGAAATCAAAGAGCTTCAATAAGCTCATAAATGCAGAAATGGAGTAAGTGGCTCAACGTATTTTTGAGGGTGTAGTACTGAGGTATTTCTGGTCACAGAATCACAGAATCATCTAGGCTGGAAGAGACCTCCAAGATCACCTTGTCCAACCTCTGACCTAACACTAACAAGTCCTCCAAATATCTTAGTAGTTTTAGTCAGGTGGTTTACACAGTTCTAGTATCTGTGCTGCTCCTGCAAGACTTTTACAGTGACCAAGCTACACAAAGGCCAAGGAGTCAGCAATACACCCACAGGTGTTATGAAAAAAAGATCTTGGCCCAGGGAAGTCAGTGGACATCACCACAGATTTCAGGGAGATCAGGATTTTGAACCTAGCTCCAGCAATGATGTAACATTATTTAGACGTCATCCTAGTTGATAAATTATTAATCCCTACCCCAAATTTTTGGTAAGTCACCATACATAATATAATAATTTCCTGTAACTGGAAAGCATCAATGTCTCCAAATCTAGTCTGATAAGATGCTAACAGTTTCCTAGGCTAGCTCTTAGACAGAAGTCCCATCAATGTATTCATGAATCTCTGTGTTTCTGGTAATGCAGAACCAGAATTAGAAGTTGTTCCCATGTCTCTTGATTCTTTTTTTGATCTTGATATTCATGAAAATGACAAGCAGTTTGGGAGCATTGCTGAATGTTTATGGTAGTCTGTTTTTTAAGAGTTTCAGAACATTTATTTTTTGAAGTTCACTTCCCTGATATGAAAATGCATTTTATCACTTTCAATATTTCAAAATAATATATTTCCTTAGGTTACAATTCAAAAGTGGGTCATACGTGTATGCATTTGTGCATTTGAGAGGACCTCTTATATTAACATATTATGGAAATAAATTCACAGGAATAAAGAACTAGTTAGTTATGTGTTTTTTTGTTTGTTTTCCATGTTTGTTTGTTTGTTTAACCTACAGTGAATTCAGCTGTGGTAATCATTGTTGGTAAAGCCTGTATCAAGACTTCATCCACATGATCTGCCAATAGTGGACTTCTAGCGTGTATTGATATATGCACTAGAGAATTGATTGCCTGCCTGGGTAGATAAGAACATATATTGTTCTTCAGTGGGTGTAGTGCATTACTCTTTCTTGGCTAATGTGATCTCAGAATCCTTCTCAATAACATAATTCCACCAATCAAACCAGATGACAAAATATAAATTTTATGGACTTGTAGTCCTCAATTCATAATCCTTTGTAAAAGACAAATATGGATGAGTGAAGTTTCCCATAATGGAAAAAACATAAAATTTCACAGTCAGCCAAGGTTTCCTTTTTGATGTGTTCCTTACGTTCATTCTTTTAGCTTTTCTACAGATTTAATTTCCTTCTGCTGACAGTAATCCTGTGATAGTAGATCTAATTTTTCTGTTAGTTAGTTAGAACTACAGAAGCTATTTAATGTAGTTAACACCTGGATGAGTTATGGCTTCAGTGCTGCATCAGTAGTACCTTCCTAATAGTTATGGGTGGTTCTTATGGTACAGGAATATTGAAGATTGAAAGAAAGACTAGTAATTTTATTTTTCCAGATAAAAAATAGTCAATAATTCTGTAAAAGCATTTGAAAAAATAAAGTATGGTTATCTACATATTGTTACTAGCTTGTTGTTGTTACTGATTAGAAAGGGAAGGATGTTATAAATTTTATTGAAAAATACATTTTTCTCTGTATCTTGCTGTTTCTCCAGATATTTGTATCTTTTTCTCACTTTTTCTCACATTTCTCCACTATGAAGTTGTTACTAACTCTGCTTTTAGAAGATGGATATCTATCTATTTACATCCAGATCCAAAAATGTCAATACACCTTTAAATCTACAAAAATCAGGAACTTCATCCTATGCACTTGAGCATTATTCAAGATCAAGCTAAAAATTCATTTTCATATAGTCAAAACAGTATTGCTGCATACCTCAACTCCTTATTGTAAACCTGAATAATATGCAACTCACAAGTCAGAAATTCGTTAAGAATAACCCAAATACATCTTAGATAAAATTTATTCCCTGTGGAAATTTTGTATGAAAATCAGTTAAGGAATTTTTCAGATTCAAATGGCCTCTGCTGCTCACCATAAATTTAACCCTCATAGAATATGATATTCTCTGCATGGTGTCTTATCCTATATGTACAATTGTTTGCTTGAAACCTTGGTAATAGAGAGCAATTATATGCAGTAACAGAAGGAAGTGCAGGAAATTATTACAATTAAGAAACAATTGGAACCCACAATTAACATTCACAATGAGTTTCTATGTTTCTTTTTACTATACCTTCTGAAAATAAATGCTTATTATTGGCAAGGAACCATACTATTTCAGCAAATGTTTTTTAAATCTAAATCCTCATTGAAGTCAGTGGGGAGTTCTGCCGAAAACTGAATGGACCAATATATTGGTCCATTCCATGGACTATAGTCCATGGAATGAGCTGGCTGAGGAGGAATATTACTGTTTGGCCATTTTACAGCACTTGTCATTACTTTTCTGTGGCAATAAGGTTGCAAAGAAGCAGAGCTGTGAAAGATGTCCCTCCTGAAGGCGGTATGTGGCTCCATGCCAGGCTTCACAGGCTACTACGTCTGTTTTGTGAATAGTTTTTCAGCCAAAGCAAGCCACAGTCTTTTTTTTTTTTTTTTTTTTTTTTAAGAATCAAAATCCACAGATGTTGTCTGTTGACTTTGAGAATTGAAACTACATGACTCAAACTCCAAATGTTGTAATTGTATTTCTAAGAATATAATGGTCAGTCAGCTGCAGGATTTTCAATCAACATTCATTGAGATGGGTTTTCCTTTTTTTTTTTTTTATTTTTAGAATTTTGTTCTAAATCAAAAAAATATATGTGTTAGTAACACTGAACAGTTTATCCTTTTTACTCTTTGTACTCCACCTCTCTTTCTGCTTTTCCCAAAATTACTTAAATTTGTTAGGGTCTTTGCAACATGTTTGTTCTGAGATTCACTTCAATGTTGTCACACCCAGTTTTAATTAATCATTTTCTTAAATATCATAACTTGCATGAAATCCATGAAGTACCAAAATGCCTTTTAGTCATTGCAGAAAATTAAATGAGATTTTAAAATCCAGTGTCTCTTCAGTGTTAAGTGATTTTAGAGAAAAGTATTATTCATATCTGGCTTCAACATCCAAGACACATGAATTCTGATGTTTTCATAACAGTGAGACTGAAAAAGAAAAATAATGAAATAGTACTGAAACAAAATCTTTTGACCATAACAGGATGAATGTAGGAGAAATATTTGACCAGTTTAAATGTACTCTACTTACATAAAATAAATCCAAATTCACACATGTCCCTGGATAAACCTACTGATATTTTGGCTTGCATTCCAGTTTTATAAAATGCTTTTCTATTCCCTTTTCCTATTTGGGGAAATGAAATATTCCAGAGTGAACAAAATGTGCTGGTATGCCATAATAACACTTCAAGCAGATATACCAGAATCTCCCATGGAGAGCATTTGCAATGCAATAACAGCACTCAAAATTCTGTACCAATACCTCTGAATTCCCACTTCAAGCACAGCTCATACTTGTATAAGCTATGGACTGATCATGAGAAAACAGTAAAACTGACTGCACACAAAGTTCCCTGTAGAGGTGAGTAACCTGAATAAAAAGAAAATGCCACATTTACCATTCATTTCTTTCATTTCTAGTAATGATGTTAGGAGAACACAATTTATTTTCAGAGTTTAACATGCTTTAGGTGAAATTTAAAAAGTCTGTAAAAACAGATAGATAACTTTTGCAGACACATTAATAAGTCAAATGTCAGCTATCGATTGCAACCCACTAATTAGGAATAAAATTCAGAAGTGGCTTTCTGGACCTGGTACCTCCCTGTTCTTTGTGCTGTGCTGCCATCATATTGCTTCTTGTTTAACTGAATGCCATTAATATAAGTGGCCATTACATATGTGGCCTTATAAACAAAATAAAACTTGATGCCTCATGACTGAAAGAAATACAGATTTTCCTGATTATCATCATCAGATTATCAAGGCATACTTATTTTCACATAGATAGCTGGTTATTGCTTATTTAATGTTTTGCCAAGGTCATTTCAGTATGTTAAAATACTATACAATGTTGATGTTCAAGATAGACAAGAGGTTGTTTTTTGAGATGCCAGCTGACATGACATACAGTGGATCCCCACAGACTAAAGTCAGGATGAGAAGACTCCCACATTGTTTGTAAGAAAGGGGGATGAAGAGTTGTGATGAACCCAAGCAACAAAATGAGAACACCGGAGATAGGAAACAGGGAGCAAATCTTGGAAAAAGGTATATGAGAAAGGAAAAACACACAGCTCTGAACATAAGTGCCTGTGTTTTGAGCTTAAAAACTCAGGTAAGAACTCAGCATGGGGTGGTTAAGCAAACATTTGACATATTTATAAAAGAAAGAAACACATTGAGTTCACAGATGATCATAACCAAGGGGTACAATATAATAGTTTGAACAAAAGAAAGGAATACTCCACAGTTAATATTTATATCTCAGAAATTTATAAGAACCTCATTAAGAGAACAGAACCTAAATATCCTAGACAGGTGACAAACATACAGCATGCTGCAAGGCCCAGGGAACTCCCAGTCCAACTACATGTAAAATAACAACAGCAGAAGGAAACAGAGGTCGGGGAGATACCACAACAATCTGGGACAGCCTTAGCCCCACTGTCGAGGCATGAAACACATCAAGATGTGTCAAAGCCAAAGCACCTTCTGGATTGAAGGACATTGCTGCTTAAGGGTATAGGACACATTATGGGATGCAGAAGAGCAAAATATATATATATATACACAATAAATATATAGAGAGACCCATATAAATATATATACAGTAAAACAATATATATACACCCATAGAAATGAAGAAAACAGTTACAGATAAAAGGAGACTCTCAGAAACACATAAATCATAAAATCATTTGCTACAAGGAAAGATCCCTCTAAAAATAAAAGCACGTTCACTAAAGCCAAGATGAAAATTAGGTGTGCAAGCTGAAAGCTGAAAGCAAATAACAAAGATATTACCAATGTGTGAGAAGAGGGCACCTGGAGACTGAGGTCTGTTGAGTAATTACAAGGACCTGAAGACAGAACAGAACAGGCTGAGGACTTTTGAAGGCTAATAATTTTGTTATGAATGAAGAGAAAATGAATTAACAGTAATACTAGACTAGATACTGTACAAAGGATTAAACCTTACAAGTACTACTACAAGGCAGCTGTATATCAATATAGTTCATCTGTGGAAATGATGGGAAATTCTAGTTCATACATGGATACAACAGCATTAAGAATAGAGGGAAAATGTTTGAGTTTCAAAGGGAAATTGGAAGAAATAAGTTCACTTTAGCACTGAGCAAAGAAGGGTTTGTAGTCATAAGTTACAGATAAAACCAGAAAATTTTGAGGGTTCACTGATTACTTGTATTCAGTCGATCTAGATTCATACACACACAAAGACCCTACTGAACATGAAATACAGCTGTGCTTGTACATGTAGAACTAATGCTGAGCATATTTTTGGAGCACAACAATTTGTTGCAAGGAAAAACAATGTTTCTGTGCAGGAAAATGCAGAACAAGATAAAGTTATGGGAAAGGACATTGAAATGTAAATGAACAGATATATCTTACAGATGACAAGTGAGTTCAGGATTTCAGTGAGGGAACAAGAGGAATAATACAGGGTTGATGTCTGGGATTCAGAAGGCATTTACTTGCTGAAGGCAGAAACCTGAAGTTTTGAGGAATGAATTTAAACCCTTTTATTCATTTTTATTTTTATTTTTATTTTTATTTTTATTTTTATTTTTATTTTTATTTTTATTTTTATTTTTATTTTTATTTTTATTTTTATTTTTATTTTTTTTAACAGAAGTTTCTCAGAAGTGAACGACAACCCTAAAGAAGTAAAAATGCAGATGCTCTGATTTGCAGAAATATTGGTTATTAACAGCTTTGCTTATTAAGATGCTCATCCTTATGGCTTTCTGTGAACGTTTTCCGACATGATATTCAAATATTCTTGTGTCTCATAACAGAGAGAGCCACAAGCCTATCAGCTCAGTGCCCAGCAACAAGACCTTCCCTGGCTGAACAATGTAATACCAGCTTGGGGTTATCAGAGTGTGTAGGTATAGCCAGGTGGCTTATCAGAGACCTTGAACATGGTACATGGTTAGAAAGACTGCTTGATGCTTTTATCACAGATGTTTCTTTGCTTGGGCTGTTCTTCCTGACTTGGCATAAATTCTTTTTAGCAAATTATTGTATGTACTGATTAAAGTCAAGCAGCCTATAAATGATTACAATTTAAATTTTGAGGTACATAATAATAAAAACAAATTTATCATTATTTATAATAAATATTATAAATAATTATTGATATTAAATGAATTTAATAAGTTGTTTATTATTATTATTATTATTATTATTATTATTATTATTATTATTATTATTATTATTATTATTATTATTATTATTATTATATTTAATGAGCAAGATATAAATAAGTTTGATATTTGGTTTTGGTGTTTTATTGTGCAGAATTTCACAACACAATGCAGGGGACAGAGCAAATAGGGAAGCAACAGCATCAGGGAGGAGAAGTAATCTGCTGGAGGTAGGAAAAATGACTATTTGTTCATGGCAATCTTAAGCAATGTTTTGAAAAGTTCACCAAAAATGTAGAGATCCATGCAAGTGACCTGGAGACATTGTCCTTGTTGCTGCTTAGGCACAGTTGTCTGTATACAAGAAAGGACCAATATAGTGCTGTCTTTACCACTTTAAGAAGTGATAATATTGCACCACTGACTTGTTTGCATAATGTGCTTCGTGCTTCTCTCATCATTTCTGTCATTCCTCTTCCTCTTCCCCTTCCTCCTCCTTTTCTTTTTTTTTTTCTTCTTCTTCTTCTTCTTCTTCTTCTTCTTCTTCTGTCTGCTTGCTTCATCTTTAAATCTTGTTTTGTTTTGTTTTTTTTTTTGAATATTTACATATCTATACAACATACACAATTATATTTATGTATACAAAATAAAAACAAAAATGCATATGAGTTATGAATGAATATAAAAATGTATATACTGATCATATGCATATCAAATAATATTCAATAAATAATGTTTTATATGATACATCATGCCATATATGAATGAATAGGTGACAAACTTCTAATTAATGTTTCCTAATACAACATTTTACAAGGTGGGAATTTGTATTTGTATTTTGCAAAACCATCACTGACTGAAAAACAGTAATACAAGAAAGCAAATTAATACAATAGTGGGTCATAAGACATAGTCAATATCTACGTTGAATAAAAAGTACAGTTAATATTCATAGTACTTAGGACATTCTATTACCTAGTTACCTTTTTTCTCATTTTTCTAATTAATCTGTGAATCTTGAAGATGCAAGATACATAAGGAAAACAAAACAAAACAAAACAAAATAAAACAGCTGACTAATATTAAAGGATAAAAACAGAAGTTGATGTGGACTGAATTTATGCAGACTTGGCACCTATGTATTTAAGGCATGAACTGATCAACGGTTTAGGTCAGAAAATCAAATCTAAGTTCATTTGGTATCATGTGACAATTTAGTGGGTATCCTACTTCTCAAACATTCATTTCTGGCAATTCTTAGATGTTTTCAAGAAGGAGTATGTCATTAGCCTGTTCCAGCATGTAAATTTTAATGATAGAAATCTTCAACGTTTTTTAATATTTATTGGAAACCTCTACACTATTTAAAATTCTTGGAATGGCAAAATAGAAACAAACACTGAAATGTACTGCTGATTTAAATGCTCCCTGAACACAGTATAACATCCTCCCAGTCCCAAACATTAATGATTATGGGTTATCATGTTGGTCTTCTCCTTGATGTGCTCTCAAAAAAAACTATCTGGAGACCTGCTTCCCCACTCCTTGGTACACCACACTAAGGGCAGAAATAATTGCAGTGGGTGGTGATAAAGAGAACTCAGCACGTTTAGAAAAGTTTCATATCGAGTTTTGCTCACATGTACAAATCACATTTGCTGACTATTCAGCCGTGCTTTGTTATATCCCTGATACTGTAAGTCACAGAGGAACTCTCCCCATGCTTTTCCTTGTTTGTTTTTCAGGAGGTAAAATCCAGGCAGCTGGTTCCTGTCCTGTGATCACACTGTTGGCTGTGTTTTTTCTCTTGTGTATCTGTATGCTGTGCCAGCCAAAATTTACCTACTACTGCTTTCACACAGACCTCATAATCACTTCAGCAACATATGCCAAATTTTATTGCATACCTTTTTCATGAAGCAATTTCTCTCTGCATTCATCCAGTATGTATCTATCTGCCTACCACTGAACTTCAGAGAGCAGCCTGGTTAGTCTCAGGGTTAGGAATGCAAAGTTCACTTGAGAACATGATATAAAAGTTTCAAAGTTACTGGAAGTGTAAAGACACATTTCTGACTGCTTTTGGAGAACTTCAGTTTAAATGCTAACCATTAGATCATCTGTAATTCAAACAACAGAAGAAAATATCAGGTCTCGAATTCAATTTAATGGCTCCTTTTTACCTGATCTAAACTTAAAATTCCAGCAGTTAGGACTGAGTGTTGCTATTAATTATTATTATTATTTTTTTTCTTTTTCTGAAACTGTTACAGGAAATGCATTCTTCTTGTTCTACAATTTTATTAGCTGCTAAGTCTCTTGTAGTTAACATCCAATGTTTCTTGGGTATTTATAGAGTGATACTTTTTTACAGCAATATGTTTTGCCTGTGATCTCATCTACCTGAATCATAGACTTTCAAAACCACCTTTTCACCATTTACATTGAAATTATTATTATTTTTTTCCAGTATCTTTAATTTAAAATAATTATTGGTTCATCTTTGCTTTTTTTTCTGTATTTGCTACCTATATATAAGCAACTGGTTTTGTTTGACACTGGTTATCTTAATGTTCACAACCTCCAATAATGAAAAATTCATAAAAACTGAAGATGTTCCCAGATTAGAAGGTCCAGATGATCCAGATCTAAATTCAAGTCTTTCTTCAAAAACCGAAGACACTGAGCCTTGAGGAGTCATAAAATTTGACTCGTAGATCCAGAATACCAGGTATTAGATTTACATTGCAAGTTAAGGATAGAAACCAGGATGTGAACAGCTGCATTATGCCCTATAATTTTGCTCACGTGTTCAATGTAGCAGATACTTTGCCACTTCTCCAAAGAAGACATCTATGCAAGTAGCAAAAAGGAGCCAAAACCTGCCCTCAGGTTTTGATTGCTCCTTTATTTGATTGCTCCAAGGAAGGTGTAGACTTCCTTGAAGACTTAACAGGCTCTGTTAATTGGTATAGGTACCTCTTTTTTGGAGGACAGAATGCCTTTCTCGTACATACTCAGAAGAAAGAAGGACTGCCTAAAGTGCTCAGCCTTGCATCTCATTTTAGCAAAGAAAAATGTGGCACTGTAGTTCTGATGGGAACATAATTGCTTACATGAAAGAGGATCGTTGTGATATGAGATATGCTGTACTGAGGCTGTGGAGAGGTTAGAAGTTTTGACTTACGAATAAAAGCTCTGTGTAAAAGCGTTTAGTTGGTATAAAAGCCATTAATGAAAAATCTAAGGAAGGACTAGGTGTCACAGTGGTTAATCCTCCTCTCTAGTATCTGACCTCTGTAAGGCTGGAAGTAAAATAAGTTAAATGAACTCTGCATAATTCCTTGTGGTTATCTGTCACAAAGTCACCTCATGATTCAGCTGTAGTGTCATACTGTCTGGGGGAGGCTCTGCTGCCAGAGCAAAGGGCAGCAGCAGATCAGGACCAAAGCATCACCCACTGGCAACAGTGGGAGAAGAAAATCTTGCTGCACTTGCATACACTGCCTTTTTCTGCTGATGTTGTTGGCTCCAAATTCTGTGTGTCTGAGAATGCAATTACTTGGTTGCTCCAATTTTGAGGGAGAATTTTTCAGTTTTTGACAAGACCCTTAAAATCACATTGCAGAGGAAAGGGTGTATTATAATTATAAATATCAATAGTAATAAAAGTTTATTAAAGGTCATTAAAATGAAAGGGGATGGCTATAGATCCCATCACTCTGAACTAACTCCCTCCTCTTGTGTTAATTAGAAAACTCAGATAATGGTTCTATGGGGGAGTGCAAGGGAAATTTAATTACGAAAGTTTAATGGGCCACTATCTACTTTCTGCCAGATTAAAAACTGATGATTTACACTATTTTAGATACTAGTGTGGGCTCTCTAACAAAATATGTTGCAGAACAAAGAGTAATGCAAGATTCTTCACACAGAATATTTTGCTCACTTTTAAAACAAAGACATAAGACATGTGAAAAGTGAGCAGCAATGACAGAGCTGTTACCACCAAAACTGAAAGGAAATACCTCATTAGTTTCTTCAGTTTAGTGTTTACTATAATAAAATGAAGAACATTTTTACATGAGCACAAACACACATCCTGAAAAATTCTCCCCACTCCCCTGAAAAAATAATAAAATAAAATAAAATAAAATAAAATAAAATAAAATAAAATAAAATAAAATAAAATAAAATAAAATAATAAAACAACAAAAAGAGGAAAGAAAGAAAGAAAAAGAGAAAGAAAAAGAGAAAGAAAAAGAAATCGAGAGTAGCAATACCAATTTGAATTAACTGTAAGCTTATTTATCAGGTACTGAGAAAAGCTGGAAAAATCACATTGTTAAATTTTACAAATTCTTGGACTGGGATTTGTATTCATAAACATACAGTTAGGTTCTTCAGTCCATGGTTCTCATCTCATAAAAGCTTATGACCATTTTTAATAAAACAGACATTTAGTGAATTATTCTTATGTAATTTGTGTGTGTGTGTATGTGTCTTAAAATGTGTTAGACTTTAAGAAATCAAAATACTTAAAGCATACATGTGAAACTGATAAAAAATGTTGGGTTTAAGTCCTCATGTCCAAGTGCCCTAGACACCCACTTTATGGGGAGTTATGGCTAGTCAGAATGCCACGTGAATATATTTTTTCGATAATGTTGAAACCTTGTACACGAGATTAGTGGCTATTTTTGAAAAATTAGTTCTAATCACAGAATCACAAAATTGTCTAGGTTAGAAGAGACCTCAGCTCATTAGGAGTGATACTTCAGAAAAGTATATATATCACTTCCTGGAATCTTTCTTCAAGTATCCAGTACAAACTACTGTTTCTATTTAATACTATTGTATATTATTAAATTTAAATAATCTCCTCAAAAAAAAAAAAAAAAAAAAAAAAAAAAAAAAAAAAGCTTTAATTAAATGTTTAGCTTTAAAGTATTTTTTATCAAAAAAGAAGAGGAAAAGATTTGGTATATTAAATGTTTATTTTTAAAAAGAGGATAAAAGTAAGAGAAGAAAAAACAGAACAAGAAACAATGTCCAAAAGCACCAAAAGCAAAGCAAAATAAATAAATTAAATAAATTTAAAAGCAAAATAAAATAAATCAAAAATACAAATAAAAGAAAATAAAAATTTAATGCACTTTTTTCCTTTTCTGGATAGGTTTTGGTGTCTAAAAGTTGAGAACTCAGCATTATAAACCCAGGGCTGGTTGTCAGCTCTAATTTAAGTAGACATAGACAGTTTTATATAGCAGCTTTGTGGCCTGGAGCTGTCTGTCTTGCAGTCAGAGGCCCACTGTGTCAGCTGCATGTCCTTGAATATTTCAGGTAGAATGTAGCTCTGGGAATTGCCATCCCCCTGAATTTCAGGTGTGTAAACAAAGTCTCCTACCTTTGCTAATTTATTACCATGAAATGAAACAACATTAAGAAGAAAAACAAATAAACAAAAAACATCAAAAGACAGCTCTGTTCTTCATATTCTTCAAAGATCTTAAGCCACCTGGGTGTATACAGATGGAGCAGTACTCATTTTTCTTGATCTGTTCCACAGAAACAGGTCTTGCCTACTTGCTCTACAGTTTAGCTCTCATCTCTCTCCATGTAGCTTAGCTGCCTTCAGAAAAATCTGTTTATGCAGTGGATATCAATTAAAATTAAATATGTTTGCACACAATCTATCCTTAACTGATTGTCATAGCCTTCTACGTTTTGAAGGTGCATCTAAATTCATAAATAGTGTAAAAAATATGACAAGGCACTTTGAATGTCTAGACTTCACATGTCTAGGTTTCAAATATGTAATGCTGATTAGATATCAAAGTATTAAGTAGACATTTTCAGATATAATTAAGAATAGCATGCCCAGGAATGTTCACATGTTTTTTTGCTTAGTTTCAGTGAATGATTCATGGCTAAGCTCTTTAAAGTATTACTTAGTTCACAACATTATAATCACAAAACCTCAGGAAAAAACAAACAAACAAACAAACAAAAAACTATCTTTTGAAAAGTTACTGATTTCATTAAGACAGCTGTTATAACTATAGGACTTTATTCCACTGACAATTTATATATAGAGAAAGAGACATAAAATAAATAAATAAATAAATAAATTGATTTCGAGTATGCAATTTTTATTGCACTCCCTTATATGATTAAGATAGCACCATAATTAGTCTCAATGCACTAATAAGTTGTTGTTTTTTTCCAGACACTTAATAAGGACCATTCATTCTCCAAGGGGATCACAACCTGAAATCCTGCTGAAAGGCTGGTGCTACAACAGAGGACAAAGAGAGAGGAAAAGAGGTGAATTAACTGGGAAAAATGCCAGATATTGTCTTGATCAGATGAATGACCATATGCTAAATGACACAGTAAAATGAATGGATGCATACTGTGTTGATGCGGTTTCTTTCTTTTCCCTTTTCTTTCTTGTTTGATTGTACATGATGTAGTTGTTCCACATGGCAGAAAGTCCACCGCTTCCTTACCATGTCCATTATTGTAAGAAAAACAGGAATGTGATCTAGTTTTTGAGTGACATTTATTTTACTAAAATAAGAGATTGGAAATTGTACTAAAGGGATACAGAACTATGAATCAAATGCTTCAGCACCCTGAAATGTGATGGGCCAGATCTTCTACTACAGCAAATTGATGAAGCTTCTTTAACATCACTAAAACTGTATCAGTGGATTTGCCTAATAACAAAAATCTTGATTAGCTTGAACAGAGAAGTCAGTGATCTTTTCTTGGAAAATCCTGAGAAGCTGGACAATTATTTGAGCATAAATGTTGGTCTGGCAATGTTTGTGCTCTGAGTTCTGTCAAATCTTGGGATAAGGATCTGATCTTGTAAGATGGTGGGCAGGACTCATGTACTGCCCAGGGTGGTGGGCTCCTCCTGCCAAGTCCACACACAGATGTTACTCACACTTCCAGCTGAGGCTTCAAGTGGAGAATTACAAGTGCAGAGTTTGGCAATTGCAAGCTAAATCATAAGATGCAGACTCTGTGCTCTTTTTAGCAGAAGAAATCCAGAAATATGGATCTAGTACCAAAGATGGAAAAAATACCAAACTATGACTAGAAGCCAGTTTTATTGCTATAGTTCTGAATAAGTTTATCTCAATATTTTCAGGAGTGTCTACAGTCCTCTGTGTTTTCTCTGTAGAATACTTTTTTGTTTGTTTGTATTTTATGTAAATAAATAACGTTAAATAGATATCAAAATCAGATTCAGATATTTGCATATCCATTTTTAAGCTGATTCCTATGACAGATGGCAAAAGAAAGGGTGAATGCACAGATATATACAAATATAAGAAATGAATATGAATCTGTTCTGCCTTCCCAGAGAGGAAGTAGTCAAAGAAAATGACTCCCACATAATTCCAGATCATTTAAGCTGAAAATGCTGTATGGGAAAAACTACTTTTTGTTACTTGCTTAAGTCAGAGTATTGCCAAAAAGGCAATTGTTAATCATGAAAACTAGGGCTTCTCAGAAGTCAAACACAAGAATATTCTTTCACTGCATATTGATTTTGAACAAACAAGTTACCAGACAATTAAACAGGTTAAACAAAAATTATATTGTTTCAGGCAATTATCCACATGTGTGCTGACCTCATTTGGGGAAATAAAGCATTTCACATTTTATTACCCAAACTGTCAATGAAAAATTATTCAGGTGATATCTCATTAATGGTTTCATTTTCCCAAACATTGCACAAAGTCACTGCAACACAATTCCAAGTCGATCTACCCATTTGATCTTATATAACCTTCAGGGAACATTAATAAAATTCTGACTCAGATATGCCCTTTGTCAGTCTCTTTTTAGGCATACAGGTGTTTAAATGTGCTTACATCCTACTGAATGGGACTTAAGCTTAAATTTAAGCACAAATGTCAATACTTTTCTGGACAGAGATGCTTCCTGGAATGAAGGCCTCTGTATCAGAATAAACATGCTGCTTGATAAGAGTGTACACAGAGAATTTTGATTTGGGTTTACACAACCTGTGGTATCATGAGGTTAGAAAATCAAATTGCTAGCGCGATTTAGCATATTCTTGTACACACACCTGTGTTCTACTGTTTGCACAATTTCCTTCTTTTTAAGAGACTCAACATGCATTATAAAGTAGTTCTAAAGATTTTTAAACATTTCATTCAAGAATTGAGTTTTGTTAGTGAAAGTGAAGATTTTTTACAATTATCTTGCAAAGGCATTTAGGACTCCCAGAGGAAGACTGGAAAAATCTATCAGCTATTGTAGAAAGTGAATTATAGTGGAAAGAACTTAGTATGAAGCACGTGCAATCAATGATGGGATACTTGAACTTTGCTTGTACAGTTTTCTCCTTAGGGTTAGTATTCTGTAGGTGTTGAACTACTTTTTCCAAGATCAAGAAACCACAGAAATAAATGAAAGTGATATATATATAAAGTCTTGAATGAGAGTAGAGGATTGTGGTAGACATGGCTGTGATTTAGAGTCGCCGGGGCAGCTAGAGCGGTTCAGCCACTGGCCATACAGATTTTCTCAGATCCCAGGCAGGTAAAAGTCCAAGGGGACTTTTGAAGTGTAATGTCCTCTGTTTTGAAGGCATTTCTTTTGTTTTGACATGTTCCTTTGGCTAATTCATGTAAAAGCGAAAGTACTACTGAAAACAGTTCACATAAGATAATTTTCCTGTTGTCACCACATAGATGCCTTGGATCCTTCTTCCTTCTACTAGCAAAGCATTTGTCCTGGTCAGAAAAACAGGGCTGCCTTAGCTGAGCACCTTATCAACTGACTGCTGAATCTGGCTGTACATTTATTACTTTTTCAGGATTTTGGTGAATCTTGTAGTTTTTTCTGTAGAGTGCCTTTGCTTCCAGAAAAGTGGGGAGGGTTTCCCTACAGATTCATGTTCAGAAGATTCTCATGGAATTTGAAGATAATAAAGTTTTAATTCATTTGTATAAGCTTTTTGTTTCTGTGACATATTGTCACCCAAAATCCACTAATATAAATAAAAGACCAACCCCCCTTTCTTTTTTTTTTTTTTTTTTATTTTTTTAGTGTTTTACAGATAGAAGGTCAGACTTGCAACTTCCACAGCCTTCAAATGCCATTTTCTAAAAAAAAAAAAAAAAAAAAAAAAAAAAAACACAACAAAACACTGGTTAAAATGATGTTTTCTTTCCTTTCTATAACTTCCTGAGGAGAGGAAGTGGAGAGAGAAGTGCTCATGTTTTCTCCTTGGTGACAGGACATGTGGGAACTGTCCTCAAAGCTGTCAGGGAAGGTTGTGACAGTCGGACTCAATGGTCTTTGTATGTCCCTTCCAACTGAAACTATTCTATTCTGAATATGCTGTATTCTCAACTTGACTGTAAACAGTGCACTTTGGGTCTCATCTGGACAAAATTATTGGAGAGGTAAGAAATAGACCAGCTAGGTCAGTGTCCTGTTTCAGAAAACACCCCATGGAAGGTTGCTAATCAAGAGTTTCCAGTATATGTGAATGAGAGGAAATCAGATCATCAGTTTTTAACCTCTTCATGAACCTAGAATAAAAGTATGTTGTATATCTCTTAACTTACTAGAGCTCAGAAAGGACTAAAAGAATTGCAAAGTTTGAGAATACATCTTTAGATTAAATTTAAATGTAACAAATTAATGTTTGTTATTTTTTTTTTCTTTCTTTCTTTTTAATATCTTTTATTAGCTGGGAAACCTGCTATCCCCTTTGAATTTCCTATTTTGAGACTATAATGAACTGTGATTTTTTTATACAGTGGCTATATGTATAGAGGTAGATGCAAACATCAGTCATGCACTAATGAGAAGGATAACAATGGGAAGGAAATAACAATGGTGTGTTGGAAAAGGGGTTCTGCCTTTGATGAGGATCTGAAACTTTCTTCTCTTCCTGCTGGCCAGAAGGATACTCTTTTAGACATGGCTGTTAACATTTCTGCCTCAGTAGCTGTGCTGGTGTTAGAGGCTAGGAGACAGAAATTTGGTCACCCATGAAGACAAAGAGCAAGTATTTGAAGAAAAAAATTTAAAAGTGGTGCTAAGGACATGGATCAGATGTTAAATGATGATTTTGTTTCAGTATTAAAGTGTTCTGTAATTGATATGTATAGTAAATGCTTTCTTAACATCCTCTTCAGAATGTGTTAGGGGTCTGCTTAAGTTTGTGTTAGGGTGTACTATTCTAGTATTAATAGGATGATTTAACATATTTTGTGATCGAATATGCTTCTCAGTCCTGTGTCTAACTTGTTGATTTGATCTATTCTGACAGCTGTATTGCTCTCTTCTTAGGCTAGTAATTATGACTTTGTTGAAACACATTTTTCAATGTTATTTTTGTTTAAGTTGCTTTTTATTTTTCAGTGAGTAAAATGGGTCTCAAACCTCTCATGACGTGGCTATAGATCAGCCTATCAGCCTAAAAGCTCCACCCAATAAGCCCTTTGTTCTCTCACAGGAAATCTATGTGAACTGGAAATTTGCTTGAAGCCATCACAATAAATATGTTTGTTCAGGGAAAATTAAAAAAGGTGAAACAAGAAGCCTGACAGGACTTCAGTTTTGAGAAAAAAACACAACTGTTTGTGTCTAGTGCATCGCAGAAATTGCTCAAGAACATTTTGTCCTTGTGTAAGGATTGCCCTGTAATGCTGCTAATGTCCTTAGGTTGATACCTTGGGTTATCGGCTGTGTATGTGCCGATCATGAAAGTTAAAAATGATTTTTTTGCAATGCAATTTTTATCTTTGTGAGTTCATGATACTTTTTCCTTGAAGCCAGATCTTCTCCTTCCCCTTCATTTTCTTTCTCCTTTTGGCCTGACTTGCTTCCACTGTGGGCTGAACGTGCTTCCCAGTGGCAGTGAAACCTCCAGATGGCACATTACCCACTTCTCGTAAATTAGAGCAGAAGAGAAATGCAAGGCATTGGAATTCTTTGAGGTTTAGGTTTATAGGGATTACAATAAATTCAGTCAGATGGGGAGGGTCATTATGTACTGGCGGAATGCAGATAAGATTATGCTGCCTTTATTTATTTATTTTTCTTAAAATTGCCTTGAGATAATCTTGAAAGCTGCAGAAAGCGTTCCACATTTGGAGTTCTCTATTTCACACCTGCACATCCTGAGGGAAAGGGAATCCAGAACTGGATCAGAAGCAGGAAACTAAACTGATCATTTGAGCCAAATTCTGCAAACCCTTCATACACCATAGAACATGAGAGTCTTCGCTGTTCACACTCTGCCAAATAATGACCTTGAAGACAGATGAGAACAAAATATGGCAAAAGATTTCCCCAGACAAGTCTTGGAGAACAAGAGCCTCTCAGTTCGGAATATTAGTGCCACACTGCAGAAACCTTTCATTGGCAAGCTGAAATCATAACCTACCTGGTTATGAATTCACACCAGTTTAAGAGACAGTTAAAGTAAAGAAATGCCATGAAAAATGTAAGACAAAAAAAAGCTCTCTCTTCTGGAGAAAAACAAAAGAATTAAAAGGATATTCATTACAATGAACTTCTTCTTAAGCTGCCACTTTGCTTCAGCAATGGACAGAACATCATTCCTCCTAATCACCTGGTTAGGGCCCCAGATGTATCCCTGTTAAGTGGAGTTCTTTGCTAATACTGTCCTGATTAATTAAGAAGCAGTCTTTCCCACTCACTGTCATCAGTGACCTATCATTCAGTGTTGCTATCCTTCACTGTCATTAAGTAGAGTATGCATATACTGTAATAGGTAAGATGATTTTGGAGACGACTATTGATCCTTTCCCAGTGGTCTATTGCTAGTTAATGAGCATTAGTTTCCTTAACGATGTTTAATGTTGATGAGTTATTTTTAAGTGATACATGGCCTGACCCTGGAAAGTGCTGAATGCCCTTAACTCCTATTGACTTCAGTAAGAGTTGAGGCCACTCATGATATCAGTCTATAGGTCTTGTGTTTGAAATGGCAGCAAAAGCTTCTATTGGCATTCAGACAAGGGTGAGCAAAGCTCTACAGGCAGAGGATGGAACAGCTTTTTCTAGAAAAGATTTTAAACTTATTTTCCTTTCCGTCATTGAAATGGACAGCTTTCAAGAGAAAGGCAGCCTTCTACAAAGAACAGATACCACCCTTCTGCCAGCTTTTGCTTTCCTCTTATTTTCTTCCTATAGCTCTCACTGTCCTCTAGCTTATTTTCTGGCCAATATGAAGAGGCATCTCTCAAGCTCATCTGCCCCCTGTACTTGCCTCCCTATATTCCTTTTACTTCCACTATTAAGTGGACATTCAGTCTTACCTTGAGGTACTCCAGCTTTTCTGAATCTCTTCCAGTTGGCTTTCATTTCTATGCTTTATTAGAACTGCCTTGATTACCAAAAGCTGCCTCTTGGCAAAATCTCAAAGGCAAAGTTTCTTCTCCTTTTCGACCTTACAGTTTTTTTGTGACCAAAATACTTTTCTGCTCAGTGCATCACTCTGCCTTTGTCTTCCCCACTGCCTCTTATGTTTGCACTGCTATTCATTACATTATCATCCCTTTGGTGTGTGTTCCCCCTCCCTTTCCCTATCCTCTGTCCACAGAACTTCGTCATATGGCCCCCTCTTCAAACAATCAACATTCAAAAAAAATGTAGGACAAAAATATTTGCTTTTACTCTTTGCATGCACAGTTTGCTCTCACATTACTTGGCTAATACATGCAAACCTTGTGGCACATAAGGTTCAGTCCTGGGTGATTTTCCATTTTTCCCTTTCATTAAAAAAAAAAAAAAAAAATCACTCCTTAATTCCTTGTGCATGAGAACAATACAGAGTTAGGAAAAGGAACTGATTTGACTAGAGAGAAAAAAATGTTTCCCAGAGATGTGGGCAACACCGAGTTTATCAGCAGGAAATATTGTAAAGTTCTAAATGTAGGCATAGGAGTTACTTTTAGTCTTTTTTTTTTTATAATTAATTTTATTATTTTTTCATTTTCTAAATTATTTTACGATACATATTAAGGTAAGTGTTCCACACAGCTTTACAAAAAATGTATTCAAGAAAGAAGCCCTATCTGAACAACTGATAATTTCTGTAGCAATTTCAAGATAGATTAGATGTACTGTGACGTATATGCCTGGCAGTCAAATTTATCAGTTTGGTGGGTAACTTCACATACAAGAAGAAAAAGAAAGTACATCCTTGGCAGACCTGTCTTTAGGGATAAGTATCAGGGACTGTTTTTGTTGGAATTAATCCCTAGAGAAGGAGATCAATGTGTAGATGATACAATAGTAATATGAAGATAAGTTGTACAGATACATATCTTTATCCTGTGCAGGCATAATTTATTGCATGGACATTGCCTGTGAACTGGATGGGGGTGGGGAAATGCAACTCTGCACAGTGTGAGGAAATTTAGAGACACATTTTGGATGTTTCTCTGTGATTATTCCTTCACTTATGTGTAGGGATTTTTTTTTTATTTTTTTTTTGCCCCTTCATCTGGCCAAATAATCAATTTGCATTTTTTTCATTTAAAAAAAAAAAAAAAAAAAAAAAAGGATTAAATGTGAAAGTTGAGCTGAAGTAAAAACTGGAAAAAAAAAAAAAAAGACACTGTTGATCTTTTTGCTCTTCTTATGAACTCCTACATTACTGTCCTATGTGTGAGGACATAACCATAGACCTCCCGTCTGCCCTGCAGCAGCCCCATACAGCCCTGCACTGACTCATCATTGCCTTGTTAAGTAAGAAAGCCTGAGAAACACTCTGCTCCCAACAGTTGTTCTCTCTAGCAGTAATGGCCCTTCATATGAAAACATACTTTGTGGGACTGATAAGTAACCTTACAGGCTCCAATGAGGACTGCAGTAGTTTGACAGTGTCACTTATTGTAAATTCTGGGTACCTCCCTTACCTCTGGGTGCTGCAGAGAGGGGGGCTAATACTGCAGAAGGGGTTAACTGGGATTTTCTGTAATGTGCTCCTATTTCCTTTCCCTCCCTTCAGCTCCTTCACAAAATGTTAATCTAATTGTGATAGTATCACTTTGATGACAATATGACAAGACAGACAAATTTGATTTTATTCTCCACAGAGCAAAGCATATGCTGCTTGGGAGACTTTGACAGAGAGAAGGACATAAAACAAATGGAGTTCATGAATATACAATTTTTATTGTACACAGTAGTGACATCCAAACTTCAGAGAATAGGTGGGTGAGACTTATGCTTTACTATTGAGATTAATGGGTACGTAAAAAAGTGCCAACAGAGAGTACTACAGTTTATGTTAAAAATGTCGACGTGGATAAGAATAATTTTCTTCTCAAGATGAATGATGCATTTAATGGCTGTGAGACATTCATGCCCAGTAGCAGTTCCTCAAAAGTAATTTTTTGTTGTTATTGTAAATTATATAATCTTAACTGCAATTATAGCCCTGTTTAGGTAAAGGTCAAGTTAGTACAGTGGATGGTTATAAACTAAGAGGGAAATTGGTAAATTTATTCCCTTGATGAAAGCCTATGAATGATTTTAAGCAAGATAATTTTTTGTAACTCTATTTCAACTTTAATGTAATATAGCAAGTAAAGACAGCACACATTAACAAAGGGTAAATTAGATTTGTCTAAGTAAACATGTATCTGCAATAGGAGTAGTGTTGCTGTAGTAAGGACAGTCTGAAGGTTAAGCGCTCCATGTAAATGGTATAGATTCATTTTCATGGAAAGCAAAAGGAGGGACAAGCTCTGAAAAATTGCCTTTGATGGAATGCAATCTGTGCTCTCCTGAGCAGCACACAAATACTTCACAACACGTGCAACTGTACCCACCTCTCGGTCATAAGAAATTGGCTAGAGTCCTTTTTTGGTTTTGAAAGCCTGCCCTTAAACAATGCAATGTTCTTTTCAGCCCGTTCAGACTGATAAAATTTTTTAGATTTGTTTTTTTTTTAATAAAGATGTTAAAAAATAAGAAGGAGAAGGTGCTGTGTATGTTAATGAAGGGTATTTGCTAAACCAGGGCTCAATGTGAATTTTGGTGCTTATTTTTCATGTTTTAAAGAAAAATCTGAATGAAAACAGTAATAACTCTCAGAACTCTGTTTAAAATAAGTAAGCTTTCTCAAATCAATGGCACGTTTTTGCTCTGGAAACCCAGCATTGGGGTAACTATTTCCCCTTTTCACAGTATTTTAGTGAAGCAAAAGCATTGTTATATATGGTTACAATTTTAACTCAGAACTTTAAGCTGCATGAGTTGCTGTTGATCAATTTATCAGTACAACTCAGGGTCTTTTTTGCTCTGTCAGACCACAGAGGTATTATCCTTGTTCTCTTCTGGAAATGTATGTTTTAGGAAATTGTTAGGGAAAAATCCACTTTCTATTCTATTAGATGCCAGAAACCGTCAACAAATTACCAAATATATGTAATACATATTCTAACAACAATAACAAAACAAAACAAAAAAAATGCAAAAACAAAACGAACAAACAAACAAAAAAAAAAACACTAAACACTGTGCTACATGTTTCTTTCTTTGTTGACAGATGAACAGCAAAAGCTTGTTACTTGACTTTGCCATCAATTAAAATGCACATTGGATCAACTCTGGCCTGTCACCTACCATTATTGGGAAAAGTTGGCTGTGGGCCACATGTTAGATGAGTGGGATGTTTTTGCTTGGCTATACTGCTTCTCATGTCTGTTCTGGAAACTCCGCCTGGTAACTTAGGTGCTGGGCAGCCATCACATCTGCTTTTTGGAGACTCTCACCTTTGTACCCTTTCAGTCCTCACAATAAAAGCAAAAACGTAAAGAAATGTGTGAACTCAGCAGCAGCATCACTGAGATTTGTTTACTTTTAAATGTGAACTTGTATATATCCAAAAGACAGTTACTCTGTTAAATAACAAATATGAGACATTACTAACATCTGGATGTGAATATCAGCTACTATTTCAGGTCTGAAATGAAGATGAAATCCAATGAAAAAAGAAATAGTCTGAACAAAACTCACTTTCTTGAACAAAACCTTGCTTTCTTGGATTACCCAGTATCAGGCTGTGCACAACAGCAAGACCAGGGCCTGGTGATCAAGTGGTAACAAAATTTAACAAAGTGAAATACAAAACAAGTTTACTCAGAACTCAGCTGGAAAATCAATTTGCAACTTGGTAAAATATTCAGATAAAATTTCTGAAGTGTTCAGATTTTTGTTCTCTTTTAGGAATGAGTGTTCAGCTTAGAATATGTTGAGCTGCTGAGGAGCCACAGTGCTTGTTAATAATGTCACCTTTTTGACACTTGTTTTGTGCAGAGCTAAATAGCAGTAAGATGGAAGGCAGTAGAAAATAAGGTCCATCATCATTGCTCATTATTTGTAATTTGTGGAGTGTGACAGTGTGTTCAGCAGAATGCACAGGTGGAATAGAGACAATCTTTGCCTCCAAGAGATTGCAGTCTGACATGCAGACACAGAGAAGACCAGGTATAAAACATAAAAGAGTAAAAGGTTTAGAATAGTATTGTTCTTTATTTTGTTTTATCAGACTATTTACTGTCAAACTGGGGAAGGCTGAGATTATTGGAAGGATGACAATATGTGTAAAGATGTTATGTTGTAAAGTCTCCTGTTAGGAGGGATTACAATGATCAGGAATTGCTATTAGGAATCCTGAGATGGAAGAAAAACATATATACAATCAAAGGCAGATGTGGAAGCAGACTTGAAAACACCCATGTGTGCTCATATGAAGCTGATATTCTTGGCGGAATTAAATAGGCAAAAAGATTCAGTAGAGATAAGATCCATTATGTAGACCTGTGCTGACTGAGGAAGAATTCTGAAGCTAAGGTACAATCAAAAGTTAATATGGAATAAGAAACAAGGAAAAGAATACTGAATGGAAAGGGATGTGAGCTGAATGTTTTCTACCACTCCATAAAGCCCTGGCAAAGCCTCTTGTATAAATAATTGTTTTATATAAACTGTTCTCTGGTTGATTAGATGCTACCATTGTACTATTAATATATACATGTATATATATATATATATATATTCATCAGTCTGTTATGAATATCAATTTCTTGAAAACTGCATGTTTAATGAAAAAATAAAAAATAAATAGTTATCCAGCAACACACATCCAGCAACACAAAGACTTCATCTACACCTTTGTTGTTCCTTCTGAACATTGGCTGGCATTGACTGCATCAAAGTGCAGATATATGCATGACTATAGCCACATGTGCACACAGGAACATGCATGTGCACAGTGACAAGATGTGAAAATCTACTGGAAGTTAATAGTATGAGCAACCTTTGCTCAATCTCGAAAATTAAAAGTACCATAAATACGGGGGCAGTGTGTGATAGCTGACTCCTTTGAGCTAGATCAGCTCAGGGATAGTTCTAATTTACATTCCTAACACTTACTTCAGGTTTTACTGTATTTCAATGTTAATAAAAATGGCTAATTAACTGAAACACCCCCAATATTGATGGTATACTGTAAATGTCACCTCTGAAATACACAGCCTGCTCAAGAGGCAAGCACATTCCTGCAGTGCTGGTGGCCCCTGGAGCGTCATTCTTTTGGGTGGATTTGTTCCAAGGGAACACATCATTGTGGTTAACTCTGAAGCTGCAGCTCTGCTTCTTTTCCTCCTCTGGTCAGCATAAAATTTCTGTGGGAAAATTTGCAGAAGGCCCGCATAAGTCATTGTTTCACTTGCATAGTAAATAACAACTCAAACGTCAGCAAGGCAGCCCCCTATTCCTCTTGGCTGAATGTTAAGCTTGACCTTCCCTCCCCGCTCCCCTCAGTTCACAACTCTTCTCGTCTTCCAAAATTACGTGAGAAATGATTTTTCATACTATTTGCATGTTTTAGAGAATTCATCATTATCATGTGCACTGACAGCTTTATACTTCAGCTGTGACAGTGCTTGAAAAATGCTAGCCTTATTAATCAACACCTTGTAGATTTCCAAAATGAGATCTTTTGCAGCTGACATTCTCTTTTTCTTTTATTTTCCTCTCTTCAGCAACAATCTATTGTTTGCTTTCACTTTTTATTTAATTACACAAAGACTACAGATGTTATAATATTACATTAGGAAGAAATACTTTTGACCTGCTTCAGATTTTTTGATTGAATTACTTTACCATAAATCTTCTTATTTCAACACAAATACTGACCTCAAAGTTATTTAAGTAACTCTCCCTTTCCCCTGTGCTCAGCCTTACCTGCCCACATTATTTATGCACATTAATTTTACTCTCACGTCTCTGTCTCAGGTAATAAAACAAGGTTTCCCTAAACTTAGCAAATACTTGATTTCAGTTCATAATTCTAAGTGGTAGTATTATTAAACTCAATACATCTACACCAGGATTATTTCCTAAAGATGCAGGTTTTTTCATTATTTTGGATTATCGCTACAGTCACTCTTAAAATGTTTGTTTACTAGCAAGGGCTGTATTTAACATCCTTAGCCATTAAAACTTTGAAGCAGCTGAAGATCTTTTTGTGTGTTTATGTAAAATTTTCTATCTTGTTTCCCCATAAATAACAAGATAAAAGACTACTCCTATAACTAACATTATTGTATGCTGTTAATACGTTGAAAGTGTAAACTCTTATTTTACTTTTAAAATGTTCCACTAGTCGAACTTCTCAATTAATAATGTCTCATTGTAAGGAAAAAGAATAAAAGAATATAGAAGCCAAAAGTGTAATGGAAATATAATAATAATAATAACAACAACAACAATAATAACAATAATAAAACAGTCCTAATGCTGCAGGTTTGGTGTTAGAAGTCAGTTGGTTCAATACTAGAGTTCAGCTATATTCAGTAAAAGCCACTCTGTTTGAAAAGTAGGGAAAATTGGCAGAAATGTTGCTTATGGAAATAGTAAAAAGAATTAGTAATTCTTTAAAATTAAATTGGAAAAACTTCTCTATGCAGTTTTGATTGAGACCTATGGCAATGTTCTAGCTTATGGCTTGAGAACCTTCCTGAGTCAAGACTTATAATTGCTGCAAGCTATCTCACTTGCCAAAGCAGACATAAACCGGAAATTAAAATATGCTAAAAAGCTAACCCACTTGTATTTTACTACTGATTTTGTTGTTGTTGTTGTCATTCCTACATGTGAAGATACAGACTCTAACAAAATATATGTGAATTTTGCCACTGATTTGGCTGAAGGCAAACTGTCCAGCAATTTAAAAAGCTGCACCGGGTTAGGTCCTTGAGAAATAAATACAGATAGGAAGGATACAGAACACTTTGAGGTTAAGTTTTGGGATAAAGGACCCATCCGTTCCCTTTACTTGTCTCTCAAGTAGCAACCAGACCTTGACCATTTTGATGTTTTGGTGTTTTGATGTTTTTTAGGTGGGAAGTTTAATTTGGGATTTACTATGTAGCTATAAAATTATTTTATTTAAAAGATAGATTAGCTATGGTTGGTGATGTCATTGTAAAAAGATGCAAAGGACTAAATCCTGAAGATCTTATTCAGAACTCAGAAATCTAAGAAATCCCATTAAGTTTATGGCAGAAATAAGCAATGACACAGTCTCCATCCTAGGACAGCAGTGGAGCTAAAGCCACAGTAGAATCCACAGTAGAATCCCTTTCATCCCCAGGTCTCCTCAGGCTGCCATCTCTGGTAGCACTCAGCCAGCCACAGAACAGCATCACGGACTCAGCCAAACCACAATATGCTTATAGTTCTCCAGCAGATTTTATAATCAGAGGACAGAAAAGGTGAGTAAGATGCAAGAGCAACAGAGCAATTAGTCTTCTGCCTGCAGTTGATATGGGTTATGCAGAAGTACTGAACAATTGATTCAGTGTAATGCTGAATTTTAATCAAATGGGAGAATAAGCCAACTTTTAATCAAGATTTTCCATAATGGATTATTTTCCTAATCGAATAAGTTCAGGAGACAAACAAATACTGCCTAGTGCTCAATGGCATTCTTCAAATATTGGTAAGCTTTCAATCCCAAATTGAGTGAAAAGCTCTGAAATAAAATCTCTGTAGAACGTAGCTGAAGGTTCCATTCATCTTCTTAAAACAATCCAGAGTATTCAGGGGTGAACCACTACCAAATTAATTCATATTTCAACACAATTATGCCTACTAAAATGTACAATAAGGAGATCAGTCCTAAAGGTCAGTTGCTAAACTAAATATGAAGCTAGTTAATTTTTAAGATAGAAAATATAGAGTGATTTTAAGAAATAATTTACTAAAATGGGGACATGACTCTCAGTAAAGGTCGAAAATCTTAAAATCATATTAAAACCAACAAGAAAAAAATAATTAAATAAATAAACAAACACAAAACAAACAACAACAACAAAAACAGAAAGCAGAAAGAGAGCCCCTGACTGAACCTGTGTTTAGATGAATTAGATGAATTAATACTTTTTAGAAAATACAGAAAAATACAATATATAAAAAGATATTAAAATAGATTTGTAATGATGACTGAGAAATATAAACAGCATAGATGCTGTATTAGATTGATAAATTAATCTTAAGTAAGGGACAGTTGCATTGTCAGTGCATATGAATGAGATATTCTCTTACTGGAGTTATTCCAGCAAAGAATGACAAATAAATGAAAAGTTACGTAAAGTCTATGCATTCTTACTCTCTTTTGATAGAGTATAAGGGTTCTGAATGGAAAAAGGCTTTTTATTTAACAGCCTTTATGCTGATTTTATTCAAGTGTATCTTTCATTCTAAAGGATTATAAGCTACAACCAAAATATCTGTATACATATTTTTCACAAAAGTGCCTCTGCTTCAGGTAGAAGTCTCTGTTTACATGCAGGAGCCACTCAATGTCAACAGGCAGTTTTCCTTAGGACACTGCTCTGACAAAGTAAGGAAATATTTTTTTTCTCAGCTTAAGCTCTGCCAAGGTAATTGAAGCTAATGTCTTTACTCCAGTGAAACGTGCCTTGAGATCTTCAGGTATCACCAGCAAAAGCGATCCATCAGCCTACAGCTGACCTAGGCCAGCAGCTACAAGACCATGAGCTTGTAGGTTTCATCTGGCAGTGAGGAAATTTCTTACCCAGCTTTAGAGTCCTTAATGTTATGCTTCAATTTTCCTTGGAGGTCTGTTATTTAAGATGTACAATTCCAGACCTAAATGTTTCATACTCATGAAATGAAATTTTTCACACCTTTGTTCAGAGAAAATATTGTAAACTATTAAAGACAGAATGATACAAATATCTAATTGTTTCTCCTTACTAAAAGCATTACATTGTCTTCTGGAATTTTATTTTAAAGCTGATGGTAGCTAATACCAACTAATATTATAAAACATATTCCTCCTTGATCAGAAATTAAATTCTATATTTCAGTTCCTGTGGAGCTGCTTCCTATTGGTGATACTAAAGAACCCCTGACAAACTCGTGATATTTAATTTTAGTAAATATTAGTATTTGATCAGAATTTTATGTTTCTCCATACTCACAAAAATTATGACTGAGCTGTATGAACATGTCAGGTATGACATACATTTCTGAGAATATTTTTGATTCCTTCATCTCTTAGACCTTAGAACCTGCTGTTCAGCCTGACTTAGCTATTATTAAATTATAGCACTGTTAAGTAACTAAAGGTATACAAGATGATTAAGGATAAGAACTTAATCACTAAATATTATAAAATTGATGTAAAACGCATTTATATTTTCATTGCTGGACAGGATTAATTCTCATCTATGTAAATAAGGCAATTCTCACTTGTGTAAATATGACTTTCCTCCAGAATACATTGGAAGTAATCATATTTTGATGAATGTACATGAAGGTATGAATCAAATTCTGCCTTATATACAGATAGATTTTGTTGTTTTAAATAACAGTAGTTATTTAAAATTTGAAATATAAATATATAAATATATAATATTTAAATTTAAATAACAGTGAGAAAAAAAAAAAAAACAAAAAACAAAACTCTAGAGTATGAAATGGCTATAAGTTCAAAAAATTAATTGGCAATGTTAACAATTTGGGGTGAAGAAAAAAAAATGCTTTGTTTGAAGTTCTAGTAGCAACTGAAATTAAGATAAGTTTTTTCTATGTAAATGTTCAGAACTGATATAATTAATCCCAAACATTGCAAATTGTGTACGGTGCATTTTAGTAACTAGCAAGTGGAAACTACTGAGCCTTAGTGCAAATACTTAAACTGAAAGCACAACTGCTTTCAGGGCTATGAAATTCACATGAAACTACCAATAGGTATTAAAAATATTTTTTCTATATATTTTATATATTTTCAAATATATTAAAAATATTTCAAATTATAGTCCAGAGTTCTGTAGGCTCTACAACAAGATTTATTCATAGGTTAATGAATGAAATGAGGGCAAATATTATCAAAAAAATGATAAAAAGAAAAAAATACCAAACCACTATTGCATTGTTTGGGGCAAAAAATTACCAGATGTGTATAAGGAACAGTCTAGTCCTTTACTGCAAAATGTCTGTAGTTTAACATTCTACCTGTGGCATTAGCTATAAAAAGGATACTTTTAAACCTCTAAGTAAGTAGGATAATGGTATCCTAAATCTAATAAAATGTGACATCAAATATCAGAAAATATGATTTTCTGCCAACCAGGCTGGTAAGCTACTTTATGTGACACTTTTCAAAAAGAGAACATTCTTCCTGTGTCTCTTAACATTGTGTCTGAGGGGGTAATCTGCCAGTTAGGGGACATGTGTGACTATGAAGAGACCCTCTGTGCAGCTGACATGTTGTCCACTCATGTATGGCTGCATGTCACCTCATTTTTGCTGTTCTAAGACCTGGGGCAAGTATTTGATGCAATACAGGCTTTTTTCCTTCTCACTCAATGTTTATTTTGTCTTGCTGTTTCCAAAGCTATGTAAAACCGATTTGAAGGAGAGAAGGTTTTCCTCCCCTCCCTTCCCTCCTTCCTTTCTCTTTCTTTCTTTCTTTCTTTCTTTCTTTCTTTCTTTCTTTCTTTCTTTCTTTCTTTCTTTCTTTCTTTCCTTCCTTCCTTCCTTCCTTCCTTCCTTCCTTCCTTCCTTCCTTCCTTCCTTCCTTCCTTCCTTCCTTCCTTCCTTCCTTCTTTCCTTCTTTCCTTCTTTCCTTCCTTCTTTCCTTCTTTCCTTCTTTCCTTCTTTCCTTCCTTCTTTCCTTCTTTCCTTCCTTCTTTCCTTCTTTCCTTCCTTCTTTCTTTCCTTCTTTCCTTCCTTCCTTCCTTCCTTCCTTCCTTCCTTCCTTCCTTCCTTCCTTCCTTCCTTCCTTCCTTCCTTCCTTCCTTCTTTCTTTTTCTTTCTTTTTCTCTCTTCCTCTCTTCCTCTTCCTCTTCCTCTTCCTCTTCCTCTTCCTCTTCCTCTTCCTCTTCCTCTTCTTCTCTCTCTCTCTCTCTCTCTCTTTCTCTCATTCTCTCTCCCGTTCTCTCTTTCTCTGTCTCATTCTTTCTTTCTCTCTTTTTTTTTTCTTTCTTCTTTATGGTTTGTCTATCACCCTTCTAAGTCTAGGAGACCAAATGTCCAAGGAACACCTTCAAAGTCATAGGAGATTTTAGGTTTTAGCATCGTGAAAGTAATTCTCAGTACAGGGTTTGTATACAAGTTAGGTTTGTTAAAACAAACCTCCAGTGTAGCAGATACACACACCAAACAAACAAACAAAAACAATGGTAGGATGGTAGGCAGCCTCAATGAAGCTGAGTGAGCCATGTGCAAGGAATTTCCACTTTCTCTCTCACCTGCTTCACACACTCACCTATGCTGGGGTACCTTGGAGAAGGAAAAACACTGAAATTGATTTTCACTATTTTGCCAGCAGTCAGGCCTCCCTGAATGGCAACACATTGACACGACTAAGAGTACAGACCATTGATGAAACAAGCCCAACAGGTTTGCTTGCTGGTGTAAGCATGCATTTGATCCCTTTTTGCCTCCAGTCCTGGCTAACCAAAAAGCAGGAGCAAAATGTCTCTGTCATATACCACATACTGAGAAGCATTTGCTTATCTTCATAAAATTCAATATAAGCTTAGCTAGGATTGCATCCTAATCTGCTACCATTATCCCTTTCTAACTATTTTTTAATTTTTCTTGTTATATTAATAGGAGATGATTAATAGCAATTGAACTGGTGGGACTTTTGGTAGCTTTGGTTTAAACTGTCATAATTCTGCTAGAGTAACTCATAGAAATATAACTATCATGCAACACTTGAGGTTTTCTCACCTCCCCCCTGAACCAGAGACAAGTCTTTAATTGCTGTGCCACATTCAGAAGCCTGGAGCAAAAGAATTTTCTTTGGAGAACAGTAGTACCTTCATAAAACACCTTTGCAACACTGCAGTGACACAAGTTGGGCACGGAAGTGTCACTATTCAGTTGATACACTTTAAAGGCATCATTAGCTAACAGTAGTCAAGATAAAGGTACAATCCAAGTGAAAGGTTGAATGGACTTCTTTGAAGGATTGATTAAAACCATACTGGGAGAAAGAAAATGTTTACACATTTTTTTCCTTAAAAACTTTTCAGAGATGATGGCTTCATCTAGCTCCAAGCCCAGATAGATTTCCTAATCATCATTTTTCCCATGCCTGTGTTAGTTAAACAGGTTTATACCAAGCTTTCTGTAAGCAGCAGTTTCTGCAGCACAGAAAACTTGAAAGCCCTACCTGAGCCCCATGGTCAGCCAGTGACAACATTTGTGGAAGTATGGACGTGACAAAGAAGGGCTATGCTTTGATTTCACAAGTCTCAGTTGTTTCCTGTCATCTCTGCTAGAAATTAGCATTTTTCATTTTATGACCATTTTAATTATAGTTTTCCTATTTCAGTTCTACTAAATATGAATGAAGCAGGTGAAGTGTAGCCTGGTTGGAGCACTGTGCTGTTTAGTGCTGGTTACTATCTTTAGCAGAGAAGCTGGAATTCATTCTCATCTCATTTGCCGAGCACTCTATCATTAAAGTGTCATTGAGAACTGACACCACTTAATTTTAGCAGCTTTCAATTCTCGTTTGCAGCAAGAATAGCTTTAAATGGAGAGGAGTGCAAATTACAGAGAGAGGGATATTTTTACACCACACTCAGCATTTTATCAAACAAAGCAGCCTCACGGGGAATAGGGGACAATACATTATAAAACCAAACTCTCCTCTGATGCTGGTAAATGGGTATTTAATCTTCCTATTGCAGGCATCCACTCTGATGAGCCTGTAATGAATATACTGCCTGGGACATTAGCTGAGCTGTTGTGTCTTCCTATTCCCCAAAATATCCTTTAGTTTTTATTTTGGGTGTGGCCAAAGAATAAACTGAGGAACTCAGCTGTGCCTGCAGACCACTGAGGAATCTGTACCTTGTTGCAGGCAAACCAGTTTGGGACATATTTTCTCTTCTCCTATTCAATGCATAATTACTCTTTTTCCTCCCAATGCAGTTTGAACTCTTAGGGAGGTAAGAATATCACCTACTTGGGATCAGTGGCAAATTTTAACCCATTCAACTTGGCTTCCCTGCCTAATTGGACGTAAAATATCCTCATCCACTACATTTCAAAATATTGCCATTCTGTTGGAAATTTGGTGCTGAATAGATGCTAGGTTTACCTCTGTCAGATAACTTACCTTTTTTCTATAACTATGTATGTGAAAGTACGAATTTCTGTCTCTGAAATGAAATAATTTTCTTGGAATTAGGGCACATTTGGGACAGGCAAGTGGATCACAGTAATTAATTTTAATACAAGAAATACCAATAAATACATTGTGGGGGGATTACATGTTAAAAGTCTTAGCTGAGAATAAAGATGTATTTGAATGCATATTTCCGATGTTATAAAGCTTGATGTTAATGTCCATAACAGTATCACCTTAAGGTGCTATATCTGCTAATGATTTGGATGTAGAGAGGATTATAGAGTTGCTGCAGTTTTGTAGAAAGTCTTGAGGTAAGAAACGCAGACAGGGTAAGGACTCACACACAAATTAGGATCCCTGTCAAACCCATCTCTAACCTGTGGTGATGCTACTTGACTGAATTACAAGTGTGATTCATACTTTTTTTTTTTTTTTTTTCCTGATGATTTCAGCATGGGGAGAGTTTAGAGTAATTGGATGTACAGAATAGCTTCATTTGGGGATGATATGAGACACTGCGTTGATTTTTACCCCTCAGGTGCTGATGTCTCCCTCATCCTTCAGGTCATTCTAACACAATCTTTGCCCCAGATTTTTTGGCATTTTGATGTTTGTTATGTGCCTTTCTTCTTAAAGTCTCTTCCAGCCCAAGCCATTCTCTGATTTTATGATTCTTCTCCCAGCTTCTCAGGTTCCTGGTGGACTTGTATGATGATTGCTCACAGCCCCAGGCTATTAATTCCTCAGCCTCAGGGCACCAATGCCATGATGCACGTCTTGGGGGAAGGTGCAGGTGGCGTGTGCTGCCATACCACCACGGCCTGCTGCCCTTTTAGAGGGAATGAGAGGAGGAGGATGAGGGAAGTGCCTGCTGAGCATCTCATGACCCAGCCAGTGCTAGAGTGAAAGCCCTGCTGGGAAGGTGGCTGGTGGATAGGCTGTGAGGTAGTGTGAAGCTGAGTAATGAAGTGACTGTTTAAAACAGAAGAACCTGATGGGCCAGCCAAGAACTGACATTGCAATTAATTCTCTAAGCCTGATGTTTTACCTGATTACTGCATTTTGACTTCATTACTTAATAGGCCATGCTGGGAGTGGAAAAATGGGGATATTGAAGGGCCAAGTTCAAAGAACCTTTTCTCTACTGCCCACTACTAAGTGCTCACTATGCTGTGGGGGAAAAAAATAATTCTGAGTCCAACATTCTTATGAAGCCAAAGACCATAACTCAGACTTTGATTTGAGTCTTTCCATTTACAGAAACATTTATTCGATTCAACACCCCTTTCTCAAGTTGTATTTTGTTTTGTTTTTAAAGTGTTTAAACTCTTTGTCTATTTGCAGTCATTGCAGACATCCGTATTTTGCTCTTAGTATGTTATCTTCACCTAAAGAGTTTCATTGTTAGGCTTTTCTCTGGCATAATTCTGTGTCCCCTTGAGCTTGCATTTGACACTAGCTCAAATAGCATTGCTGCATCTCTCTTCTGTGGTCCCTCTAGAGTTTCATGTATCTCGTTGAAGTCCCTCATAAGATCCTCTTTTCCAAACAATACAGACCTACTTTCTCTAACCTTTCTGAATATATAAGACCCTTGAGTCCTTGTATCATTCTGAATGCCCTTAGCTTGCCTCCTTCAATTTTTGTGATACTTTTTTTTTTATTTATTAAAAATAAAACAGACCCATACACTATAATCCAAAATGACACATTTTTTTTTCTTTTTTTTTTTTTTTTCCTTATGTTCCTGTTTTAGATATAATAGCATTTGATTTCTCTCTTTTTAAAATTCTTGAATTATTCTTTGGCTTTGACAAAATACAATCCTGTAAACAGCTGATTTTCATTGTTATGATGCTGATGCTTACAGTTCAGCCGTGTATTCTCAGTTTTGTAGGGATTTCTTCTATTTTGTTATACTCTAAGTGAGGTCACACTCAGGTCTGTACATGTTTGCAGTGGTACTTTGAATCCTTTTAACCCTCCCCCCCCTTTTTTTTTTACACCTCACGTTTGAAATTTGTTGACTCAAAACAACTTTTTATTAGATTGCAATTTTATGTCATGTATGATGGTAGAGACAGGCTATAGGTGCTTGTTGTGGCATGGGAGTCACAGCCTCCTTGCAAAGTGTGTAAAATCATAAACTAACTGTAAAATGTTACCACTCCCGAGAACAGAGAGTGGTATTTGTGAACACACCCATGAGATGGAAGGAAGCTGCCTGATATCACTGAGATTGCTGTCAGCAGCAAAATTGTCCAAACCTTGTGCATTCAGCCTCTGTTCCTGCTGTGACAGCACAAAGCAGGATTGAAGAGACACTTGGCCATGGACAGGGTACAATTTCAGTCTAGCTGAAACTGCAGACAGAGTCATAACTTAGGCCATCAGAGTATATTTTATAGAAGAAAGGAAGGCTGGTTTCAGCTACAAAACATTAGTAAAAACCAAGTGCTTTTTCAAATAAAAATGTGCCAGTGTATTTGACGGATAAACGGAACCTAACTGGAAGCTAAGATTCAGTTTAAGACACAGGTCTGAATTTTAAATGGTTGCTACTTACTACAAAATTAGTATTTTCCTCTCAATTGTTTTGGAGTACTATTGCTAACAATACTTCTTGTAGCAAGAGCCAAGATTATATGGAGAAAAAAAAAAAAAAGTCTAAGTTTTTTCATTGCCGGGGAAGAAGAAAGAGGTTAAGTGTCAATGAGAGTCAAGCTTCCAATATATTCCCCCATCTGTCAGTTTTTCAGTGTTGCATATTTTACTTAAAGTTTGATTCACTGTTACCCTTGTATAGTGAGTCATTTCTATCTGGGGGCATCGCAGCACAAAATAGGAAATGAGAGATTTTTTCGAAGATACCCAAATTTGACTGTAACAGGATGTACATCAAAAGGTAAATTCTAATACTTTTCAAATTTAAACAATAGGTTTTCAAAGTAAGAGAGTTGAAGAAATAGACATGAAATTTCTGTTCCTTCAGCCAACATAGAGGGACGTTTCTGTCTTGTTTATTATTGTCTGAGACCAAGACCGAGAGCAATTGCTTCACAATATTTGGTTTACTTAGCTCTGTGACATTCTATTTTTTCTTTGTGTCCATAAATTAAAATAAATATAAAGCTACTGAAAGGTCTCACCTAAAACTGAGTGAGCTTCTATATATAGTGACTAGAACTCCAAGTACCACGAGTCTGACTTGACTATTACTTAATAGGGCTTTTTCAGCTTGCAAAGGAGAGGAGCAATCAACCTACTTGTCTTCTTAGAACATTGTTTCCCTCTCTGCTGATAATGTTAACAAGAGTTCCAATTATTGTCAATCATCATGGCATTTTTGCTAACATGAATAACAACAGCACTGACTCATTTTGCATATGGTCACCAGTTTTTGTCATTCTTGACCTGATACAGGTTTGCATCAGTCTCTGACAAAGAAATGTTCTACACACCGTTACCAGTTTCAATCATCCAATCTTCTCAGTCAGTCTGAATTTATTGACCACTTCTTTTGGTACTGTTCCTATTTCACCTATCATATTTCCTTCTTTACCACAACAGAAGAGGTGGGAAAGAAAAAGTTTTAACCTATTTGGTTGCTGCATTAATTCAGTTCACAGAATTTCACAGAATTTCTAGGTTGGAAGAGACCTCAAGATCATCGAGTCCAACCTCTGACCTAACGCTAACAGTCCCCACTAAACCATATACCTAAGCTCTACATCTAAATGTCTTTTAAAGACTTCCAGGGATGGTGACTCCACCACTTCCCTGTGAAACACACTGGTTTCACCTTTTGACTGGTGCTATAGCAAAGTGATGAATTAGGCCCACAGTTCTTTTAAACAAATATTTTCCACTGGCTTTTGTTCTGTGGTGATCTGCAAACTTCTGTTATGTATTCTGACTCTTGTGCAACCACTTTCTCAGTCATGCCTTCATCTACTGCATTTTCTCCTATCTTTCTGCTCTTTTCCTACGAGATGTTCTGTAGTCTTATACACAGCATATGTAACCTTATCCTTTCAAAATTATTTAATATCCACAGAAAAAGACAGATTTAAAGTTCTATTCATTTGTAATGTAGTCAACAGTAGTATATACAGACAATCTATTCTGTCTCTTTCCTGACCTAACAACACATAAATTAACATTGCAATCCAGTGTAATGTTTTCTGTCTTGTTTCCTACTGTAGAAATTGCAAGCTGGCTGCTGTGTAGTTTGAGCTGTGTTAAATGTATTTCAGGAATTACCAGGTCAACCAGTATTTTCTGGAACACAAGTCCTATGAGAAGCAGCTGAGGGAACTGGGTTGTGCAGTCTAGAGAAGAGGAGGCTCAGGGGAGACCTCATTGCTCTCTACAATTACCCGAAAGGAAGCTGTGGGGAGATGGGGGTCAGCCTCTTCTTACAGATAACTAGTGATAGGACAAGAGGGAATGGCCTCAAGTTGCACTAGGGGAGGTTCAGGTTGGAAATGAGAAGACATTTCTTCTCAGAAAGAGCAGTCAGGCATTGGGACGGGTTGCCCAGGGATGTGGTGGAGTCACTGTCCATGGGCATGTTCAAGGAAAGGCTGGACATGGTGTTTAGGGACATCATTTAGTGGGTGATTCTGGCAGTAGGGGGATGGTTGGACCAGATGACCTTAGAGATCTTTTCCAACCTTAACGATTCTATGATTCTGTGATTCTCTTAGTTACAGCCATTTTGGGTAGGCACTGAAGCAGCAATTCATCCCTGAAAAGCTCTATACCACAAAAACACCTTTCTGAGTTACCTGTGCCCACTCACCTCTCCAATTTTTATTTTTTATTTTTTTTTGCCTTACAAAGAGGTATAGTTTGCAAATAGAAAAATGGTTCCGATCTTTCTCAGTTTCTTGTTCTCCAAAAACAAACAAACAAAACCAAAACAAAACAAAAACAAAGAAACAAACAAAAACTGAAATCAGAATTTTCAATTTTCTAAGAGCCTGAGTCAGGGTATTATACAGTAGTGCGCTGAAAAAATTTGTATCAGGTAATGCTCCTAAGTACATTT